>NW_028162388.1:0-39964 GCF_964263955.1 Coregonus lavaretus | reverse complement strand
ACAGTGTTGAAGGCTTCCTTTAGGTCTCCTGGTTTCTTGGGATTTAAACAGTGAATACAGTGAGATAGTCCTAACCATTCAATCAATGTACAGAACAAACAGTCATCATTAACACTATACAGAGTGGAGCCTATGGATATAATATATTATCTTATAATAGAATAGAATAGAATTTTATGAATAGAAAATAATAACTGTTTTGACATGAAAGCACAGCCAGATGATTTGACTTGACAGTGTGTCTCTATACCTCAGTCTCTGAAGACACCCAGCAATGGTTAGGATTATTAGAGAAGCTTTTCCTGCTGAAAGGCAGTTTCATTTCATCTGGTTGCAGAAACAATTCATTGGATATGTTCATAACCCCGTCCACCTATAAGATGTGGGGGGTTTCTGTCTGACTAAGAAGAGATACAAAGAACTCTGATTGTAAAACGTCTTCTCTTTTTAGTCCTAGATATGGCTAGGGTTAGGGTTACTGCTGAATGTAGTAACTCTAACCTTGACCCTAGGCCTAACAGTAATACCCACACTGTAATGTAAAGTATTACCTCATTCTCAATGATCAGTCAATACATACAGTATTCATTTAAACTACAGTATATTGTATCAATATCAAGCCCCCCCATTACAACCACTTATGAATTATTATAGACACTTATAATACACTTATGTGTTATAACACTGATTATAAGGAATTATGAAGCTTGTTATAATAATTATAATATGCACTTCATAGGAACTGTTACCCTTTATATATTCTAACAACTCATTTGGTTAGATTTATTCCAAATGAAGGGCCCTAACCTAGGAACTAAAATCTTTGTCTCCCTCTCCATGTTGAACGCAGTTCTCTCTCTATCCCTCCCTCCCCCCCTCCCTGCATCCCTCCTTCACTCCATCTAACCCCACCTCTCTGGCAGAACCAGGAAGTCCCTCCCCCTCGCACAAACAATTTTCTGAGGAAACGAAACTGATCTGAGTCTCTGTGTCGTCTGTCTGTGTGAGAGTGAACAACCGTCCAAATGGCTCAGCAGGGAGTTCTGCTGGACCAGGACCAGTTCTGTTGTTCTGTCTGTCTGGACGTACTGAAGGAACCAGTCACCATCCCCTGTGGACACAGTTACTGTAGGAACTGTATTGAGGGCTGCTGGGATCAGGATGTTCTGAAAGGGGTCTATAGCTGTCCTCAGTGCAGAGAGACCTTCACTCCAAGGCCTAATCTGAGGAAAAATAACATGTTGGCTGAGATGGTGGAGACTCTGAAGAAGACAGGACTCCAGGCTGTTCCCCCTCCTGCTCTGTGCTATGCTGGACCTGGAGATGTGGCGTGTGATGTCTGCACTGGGACCAGAAAGCAGAAAGCCCTCATGTCCTGTCTGGTGTGTCTGGCCTCTTACTGTGAGACTCACCTCCAATCTCACTATGAATCTCCTGCTTTGAAGAAGCACAAGCTGGTCAAAGCCACCGCACAACTACAGGAGAAGATCTGCTCTCATCATGACAAACTGCTGGAGGTTTACTGTCTTACCGATCAGCAGTGTATCTGTTATCTGTGTAAAATGGATGAACATAAAGGCCATAATACAGTGTCAGCTGCAGCAGAGAGGACTGAGAAACAGGTAAGACCAGAACTACTTGTTGGTGACTGTCTGATAAACAAAGAATTAAAGATACAGTAGGATCTGAGGCTGTTTGAATATGAGATAATTCAAATGAAATATATCCACGGCAGAAGAAATATGAACACAAACTTTGGTGTATATTGAGTTTGCTCCAAATGTATCACCATTTTCTAAAGTCAAACACTATTATCATTCCGAATGCCCTTTTAGGAGTTCAAAGTTCAGTCTCAACCCCTTGATACATGTACACCTACCATAAACACTATAATCATTCACATAGCAACATAGAAAATATCATATGGTAAAGGGACTTCCTCAAGATTTTAGACCTTCCTCTCTATGGGCCCTATGTCCCATTACTATACTATTGATCTACTGGACAAATAAAGCTTGATAGCTCATTGAAGAGTGATTCTCCACAGAGGCAGCTGGGGATGAGTCAGCAGAAGGTCCAGCAGAGATTCCAGGAGAGAGAGAAGAAGCTGAAGAAGCTCCAAAGAGCTGTGAAGTCTCTCAAGGTGAGTATTGTTGACCAGAGGATTTTACCTGTCTCCTCCAGTCAGAGAGAGAGATAGGACCCCTCTCCAATCCCACTGACCCCACTATGTCTGGACGCCTTTCAGAGAATAGACTGCTTAATGTAACTGATGGGATATGAACCTGGGTCTTGATCATTACACCAAGAGGACATTCCCCATTGGGCCGTGGGCCGACACTGATTTTGAAGTTGCAGGCAGGGCTACCTCATCACATAACATTAAGTAACCATGACTGACTCATGTCCCCTATACATACAGCGGCTTGCAAAAGTATTCTCCCCCTTGGCATTTTTCCTATTTTCTTGCCTTACAACCTGGAATTAAAATGGATTTTTTGGGGGGTTTGTATCATTTGATTTACACAACATGCCTACCACTTTGAAGATGCAAAACATTTTTTATTGTGAAACAAACAAGAAATAAGACAAAATAACACAACACTTGAGCATGCATAACTATTCACCCCCCCCCCCCCCCCCCCCCCCCCAAAGTCAATACTTACAGGTTTCCCTCCAGAATGTCCCTGTATTTAGCGCCATCCATCATTCCTTCAATTCTGATCAGTTTCCCAGTCCCTGCCGATGAAAAACATCCCCACAGAATGATGCTGCCACCACCATGCTTCACTGTGGGGATGGTGTTCTCGGGGTGATGAGAGGTGTTTGGTTTGCGCCAGACAGAGCGTTTTCCTTGATGGCCAAAAAGCTCAATTTTAGTCTCATCTGACCAGAGTACCTTCTTCCAAATGTTTGGGGAGTCTCCAACATGCCTTTTGGCAAACACCAAACGTGTTTGCTTATATTTCTTTAAGCAAAGGCTTTTTTTCTGGCCACTCTTCCATGAAGCCCAGCTCTGTGGAGTGTATGGCTTAAAGTGGTCCTATGGACAGATACTCCAATCTCCGCTGTGGAGCTTTGCAGCTCCTTCAGGGTTAACTTTGGTCCCTTTGTTGCCTCTCTGATTAATGCCCTCCTTGCCTGGTCCATGAGTTTTGGTGGGCGGCCTCTCTTGGCAGGTTTGTTGTGGTGCCATATTCTTTCAATTTTTTATTAATGGATTTAATGGTGCTCCGTGGGATGTTGAAAGTTTCTGATATTTTTTTATAACCCAACCCTGATCTGTACTTCTCCACAACATTGTCCCTGACCTGTTTGGAGAGCTCCTTGGTCTTCATGGTGCCGCTTGCTTGATGGTGCCCCTTGCTTAGTGGTGTTGCAGACTCTTGGGCCTTTCAGAACAGGTGTACAGTGGGGGAAAAAAGTATTTAGTCAGCCACCAATTGTGCAAGTTCTCCCACTTAAAAAGATGAGAGAGGCCTGTAATTTTCATCATAGGTACACGTCAACTATGACAGATAAAATGAGAGAAAAAAATCCAGAAAATCACATTGTAGGATATTTAATGAATTTTTTTGCAAATTATGGTGGAAAATAAGTATTTGGTCAATAACAAAAGTTTCTCAATACTTTGTTATATACCCTTTGTTGGCAATGACACAGGTCAAACATTTTCTGTAAGTCTTCACAAGGTTTTCACACACTGTTGCTGGTATTTTGGCCCATTCCTCCATGCAGATCTCCTCTAGAGCAGTGATGTTTTGGGGCTGTCGCTGGGCAACACGGACCTTCAACTCCCTCCAAAGATCTTCTATGGGGTTGAGATCTGGAGACTGGCTAGGACACTCCAGGACCTTGAAATGCTTCTTACGAAGCCACTCCTTCATTGCCCGGGCGGTGTGTTTGGGATCATTGTCATGCTGAAAGACCCAGCCACGTCTCATCTTCAATGCCCTTGCTGATGGAAGGAGGTTTTCACTCAAAATCTCACGATACATGGCCCCATTCATTCTTTCCTTTACACGGATCAGTCGTCCTGGTCCCTTTGCAGAAAAACAGCCCCAAAGCATGATGTTTCCACCCCCATGCTTCACAGTAGGTATGGTGTTCTTTGGATGCAACTCAGCATTCTTTGTCCTCCAAACACGACGAGTTGAGTTTTTACCAAAAAGTTCTATTTTGGTTTCATCTGACCATATGACATTCTCCCAATCCTCTTCTGGATCATCCAAATGCACTCTAGCAAACTTCAGATGGGCCTGGACATGTACTGGCTTAAGCAGGGGGACACGTCTGGCACTGCAGGATTTGAGTCCCTAGCGGCGTAGTGTGTTACTGATGGTAGGCTTTGTTACTTTGGTCCCAGCTCTCTGCAGGTCATTCACTAGGTCCCCCTGTGTGGTTCTGGGATTTTTGCGATCACTTTGACCCCACGGGGTGAGATCTTGCGTGGAGCCCCAGATCGAGGGAGATTGTCAGTGGTCTTGTATGTCTTCCATTTCCTAATAATTGCTTCCACAGTTGATTTCTTCAAACCAAGCTGCTTACCTATTGCAGATTCAGTCTTCCCAGCCTGGTGCAGGTCTACAATTTTGTTTCTGGTGTCCTTTGACAGCTCTTTGGTCTTGGCCATAGTGGAGTTTGGAGTGTGACTGTTTGAGGTTGTGGACAGGTGTCTTTTATACTGATAACAAGTTCAAACAGGTGCCATTAATACAGGTAACGAGTGGAGGACAGAGGAGCCTCTTAAAGAAGAAGTTACAGGTCTGTTAGAGCCAGAAATCTTGCTTGTTTGTAGGTGACCAAATACTTATTTTCCACCATAATTTGCAAATAAAGTCATTAAAAATCCTACAATGTGATTTTCTAGATTTTTTTTTCTCAATTTGTCTGTCATAGTTGACATGTACCTATGATGAAAATTACAGGCCTCTCTCATCTTTTTAAGTGGGAGAACTTGCACAATTGGTGGCTGACTAAATACTTTTTTCCCCCACTGTATATATACTGAGATCATGTGACAGATCATGTGACACTTAGATTGCACACAGGTGGACTTTATTTAACTAATTATGTGACTTCTGAAGGTAATTGGTTGCACCAGATCTTATTTAGGGGCTTCATAGCAAAGGGGGTGAATACATATGCACACACCACTTTTCCGTTATTAATGTTTTTGAATTTTTTTGAAACAAGTTTTTTTTGTCATTTCACTTCACCAATTTGGACTATTTTGTGTATGTCCATTTCATGAAATCCAAATAAAAAACAATTTAAGTTACAGGTTGTAATGCAACAAAATAGGAACAACGCCAAGGGGGATGAATACTTTTGCAAGGCACTCTCTCGCTCTCTTTCTCAATTCAATTCAATTCAAAGGGCTTTATTGGCATGGGAAACATATGTTTACATTGCCAAAGCAAGTGAAATAGATAATAAACAAAAGTGAAATAAACAATCATTTCACTCACAAAAGTTTTAAAGGAATAGACATTTCAAATGTTATAATTCAAGTGCAAACAGAGTGAGCCGTGAGCCAGACCGAGTTCTGGAGGTGAAATGGAAATGAATGAGGGAGAGTTAAGTGAGGTAGAAGGTGTGGTGAAGAGCTCAGAACCAGAGCCTGGCATCAATGGACATGATAAAGAAGAATCTGGTCCAGTAGGAGTTACATTTTTGGTTTCAGGGTGGGTGGGAAAGGAGTTGGGTGCAATATAATGAGTGAAGGTTACCTGTAGTGGACTTGTGATATTTGTTTGTGTTTCTTCTGACCAGAGGGAGTGGGCGCTCCGTGTCACGCAACTTGGGTCAAGATCTGTTTCTTGCTTTTCTCTTAGGAACAGGACACCATTGAAAGGAGTGATTTCTGGGGTAGCGTTAAGTGTAGAGGTGGAGCAATTAAAGTTGAAGATTCCTGGTGTTTGTGATGCCCTCCGTTTGGTGCAACACAGACCTGGTGGTGAGTGTGGTGAAACAGAGGAGTCACTGTCAGTCCTTTTGAGTTTTGAGTCTTTACCCAACAAAGTCATGGTAGGATATATCAGTTATCCTGCTAGAGCTTTTGTGGTGAATCCACTGCACTGATTCAGGTGCAACGTTTATGGTCATGTTGCAGCAGTTAGGGTTAGTTGGAAGGGTGTTTTTTTTAATTATTATAATTTCCCCTTTTCCCATTTTGTGTCACAAAGTATAATGGATTCATATTATAGTCCAGTTGGGGGTGGTAATGCAACATATTGGATGCCAACCGCCGTTAAACTCCAAAGAAGAAGAACCGTTATATTATGTCTATGTACAGTGTTGTAACGATGTCTCTGTCTCTCTCATTCATTAACTTTCGCGGTAGTTGGTTGTGTGGGTCTCTGGTTATGAATAGGGTGCTGACAGACAATTGTTGATGGATATTTATAGAGCTCTGATCAGGACGCCAATTGATTACTGGTGTACAGTTTATGGAACAGAGGTAAAGACTTGGCTTCAGAAGCTGGACAGAATCCAGTATATAGCTTTAAGGATATGTATTGGTGCATTTAAATCAACATCTGTATGTGCCTTACTGGTGTAGGCAGGTGAGATGCCTTTGTATGTACGGCGTAAAAAATGGTCATTATCTTATTGGGTTGAAAGGCTGTGAGGTTGAGCATCCCACTGCTACTGTTCTAGACGACTGTTGGGAATATACTAGTAGACAAGGCAGTGGTTTTGGTTGGACAGTTGGAAAGCTTGCTGATGAGAGTGGTTTGAGGGAGTTGGAGGTTGGCCCTTCTGTGGTGATAGGGGATGTTCCTCCATGGTTACTCCCAGACCCTGTTGTTGATCTAACCTTGGTAGAGAAAAGGAAAGATTGGTCAGGACCCAGATAGTGGGCTCACAGGAGCAGGCGTTTACGTTCCTGAATTTGATGTGCAGATATGTAGAAGACTAACAGATGAACTGTCAGTATACTAAGTTGAACTGAAGGTATTAATGTTATTATGGAGAATTGAGAGAATGGGTTTAGTAGTGAGATTCTGCTGGGTCCCAGCACATTCGGGTGTGGAAGGGGATGAAATTGTAGACCAGTTAGCTAAAAGAGCTTTGAAACGAGATATAATTTATATTAATGTTCCACTGGGTAGAGGTGAGGCCAAATGTAAGATCAGAGCCATTTTGATAGATGTGTGGCAGAAGAGATGGTACTCTGAGCACAAGGGCCGGCATTTATATGAATAGTTTACAGTTTTACAGAAAGGTTGATGGACCAAGATTCAAAAGTCAGATTAGGAAGGAAGAGGTGGTGTTTACTCGATTGTGCTTAGGACATTGTACATTGATCTCGTCATTACATCTGGTTGGCAAGCATGGGAATGGTTTGTGTCTGGAAGGTACGGTCGATGAAACGGTGGAGCATGTGTTGTTATATTGTTGTAAGTATGTTGAAGAGAGGGAAAGATGTGTAGGGTCATTGAGGTTGGATGGGGTTGGGGGGGGTTGGAAGGGATTTTGGGGATGGGGGAGGGTCTATTAGAAGTTAGTAGGGCTCTTCTTTATTTTCTCAGAAGTACTGAGTTAGGTAGGAGGATTTAGAAATGTTGGAAACCGTGATTGACCACACACTCCAGCACAGTAGGTGGCGGCATGCACCTTTAACGTTGGTTTGTGGACCGCCATTATATCATAGAAGAAGAAGTTGGTTGTGTGAGAGATTTGTGGTTCGTGAGGAGGGCTACTATTCTTTTTTCTTTTGGTTCTTGCGTATTTTCTGAATTTATTTTCTCATGGTGGAGGGTTTGTTTATTGTTTTCCACTGTTTATCGTTTAGAGTTGAGGGGGGAGTAGGGGTAGTTTCTTAGGGCGGCGTGATGGCCTCAACCGAGTGGAGAAGAAACGCTGTCGCTTCGGGTGCGTTCCGGAGAAAGGTGTGGAGGAAGTTTTGCTCATGGTCGGCGAACAGGTTGGAGCGGAACATCTGCACTCTGCATCCAGAATGAACAAGGCTGTGGTTGTGTTAATGAAAAAGGTTTGTCTTGTTGTGAGTGGGATTTTTGTGAGGGGTGTGTTGGTGCAGATGTCGCCTCTTTCGATAAGAGTTGTGGTGGCTAATCTGCCTCCGTTTATTGCTTCCGAACAGACCGCAAGTAGTTGGTTAGTTTTGGTAAATTTGCAAGTGGTTTCCGTGTGCTCTCGGCTGGGTGCCAAGCGGAATCCGTTAAACATGTCTGTTTTCATAGACAAGTGTTTGTTTCTTAACAAACTTCAAGGTTACACAGGGGAGGGGTGGAACACAGGGTTTGCTAGCACAGATAGTTTTCGGTGTTTCTAGTGTTGGGATCTTCAGTTATAGGCTACAAGCAGCAATATGATTGATAGGTAGGACAGGTATTGAACCCAAATAATCCCTACTCAGATGCGCTAACCTCAACCCAAGTAAACATGCATTATAAAAACCTTCTATATGAAATTATCTCATATTGGGAGTAAATAGCCTCTGAATAGAAAAGAAAAAACACTGCATCTTCCAGCCCACCAATAAATTACATAATGCAACCGTCGCGGTTAGCATATTTACCTCAACATGCCCCTCGCTTGCGTGAGAAGGCAGAGTGCTCGATGCTTGTTGATGAATTTGACAATTAATGTACTAGGAAAATACGTTTTTGTCGACCAGAGGTGACTGAATTAATGTTCAGGCGCATTGATAATCATTATAGTAATTTAGTATAATTTCAAAACATGACCATAAAAACAGGTAATAATAAACATGAATCATCATTATATTACTTCACAGTAATGTGTTTTCAGTCCTTCCTCTTGCGTTAGCAGTGTGGAAAGGGACAGTAAAAAGCTCAGGCAGGAGTTTTCCTGTGAGGGGGAGTGGTGGTGTATCCAGGGAGAGAACTAAACTAATCTTCTGAAATGTCATTCATGGTCTTATGCTGCCATCTATTGGAATTATTAAGCAACTGCAGTAGTACTGAATAAAGTGTTTTTCCTTACTAATCCGTACTAAAATAGTGATTACTCAGAATTGCAAAAAAATGGCAGGGGTACCAGGACGGAGGAGAGTACATTTTTTACATTTTAGTCATTTAGCAGATGCTCTTATCCAGAGGGACTTACAGTTAGTGAGTGCATACATTTTCATACTGTCCCCCCATGGGAAACGAACCCACAACCCTGGTGTTGCAAGCGCCATGCTCTACCAACTGAGCTACACGGTAGTAGTGCATGGCCAAGTGGTGGTGCGCAGGCCGTGGAGAAAGCGGTGGTGGGGAGGTTGCAGCTGGGCTACATGAGCTGAGGCAGGTTTCTGTAGTAACAGAGACTCCGGTGGGCGAAGGCTTGGTGGGCTCATCCCAGGAAATATTGCCTGTCATTGGAGAAGAGGCTCTGATCAGGGGGGAAGTGCAGGGGGGCAGAGACTGGGGAGGAGGAGGACGGTACCGTGCCAATGGAGGAGGAGGAAGAGGGGGGAGGTGAGTCTGCGGGAGCGGAGGACAAGTCGTCTCGTTTTCAGACGGCTCATTGGATCCAGAGCTGACAGCCAGTCAGGCTGAGGGCCCAGTATATATGGTGAGAGAACTTTCTAGGTTCCTGATGGAGACTAAAGGGTAAAACGAAGGTTCTGCTGGAGTCTTATTTGATTGATCCTGGAAGGTTTGTAAGTTCAGTACAACACGTGATGAAGAATGAGGGGTTTAGTGTCCTCTCACCCAGGAAGCGGTATAGGCTGAGAAAATGGGTCATGGGTTCTTAATGGCATGTCTTCAGAATCTGCTTAAATTGATGTTTTCTTCTGGCATGGCGGCTTTATGGGCTTCTCTACTGGTTTCTGATTGTGGTGATTTCCCTCCCACCTCTTATGGAGATTTCACGGTTAGACTTCCTTAACATGAACGGCGGCAAAGACTGGGGGAATATGTAAACCAAAAACATTTAAATGCCATGGCAGAAATCTTAGTGCAGGGGTAGCAAAAGAGGTGTGTAAGTGTAGGTTGTTAGTGTTTAGAGCCCAAATAATGACCTTGTCTTTGCTTTCATAAATGTGTCTGCACCTGGTCCTCTGTAGCTCAGCTGGTAGAGCACGGCGCTTGTAACGCCAGGGTAGTGGGTTCGACCCCCGGGACCACCCATACACCAAAATGTATATATATATATATATATATATATATATATGCACGCATGACTGTAAGTCGCTTTGGATAAAAGCGTCTGCAAAATGGCACATTATATTATATTATAGTACAGGGCTCAGTTCTGTTTCACCAGAGGGGTTGGAAAAACAGAGTGGGGAAACCAAGAAAATCCCTTGTTTTACGTTTGTCTGATGGGCGGGTAACTTCTGTTGTGGGGGAGATGAGGGAGCCTGATGGGTGGGTAACTTCTGTTGTGGGGGAGATGAGGGAGCCTGATGGGTGGGTAACTTCTGTTGTGGGGAGATGAGGGAGCCTGATGGGTGGGTAACTTCTGTTGTGGGGGAGATGAGGGAGCCTGATGGGTGGGTAACTTCTGTTGTGGGGGAGATGAGGGAGCCTGATGGGTGGGTAACTTCTGTTGTGGGGGAGATGAGGGAGCCTGATGGGTGGGTAACTTCTGTTGTGGGGAGATGAGGGAGCCTGATGGGTGGGTAACTTCTGTTGTGGGGAGATGAGGGAGCCTGATGGGTGGGTAACTTCTGTTGTGGGGAGATGAGGGAGCCTGATGGGTGGGTAACTTCTGTTGTGGGGGAGATGAGGGAGCCTGATGGGTGGGTAACTTCTGTTGTGGGGGAGATGAGGGAGCCTGATGGGTGGGTAACTTCTGTTGTGAGGAGATGAGGCTGTGGTCCTCTGTAGAGCATGGCGCTTGTAATGCCAGGGTAGTGGGTTCGATCCCCGGGACCACCCATATGTAAAAATGTATGCACATGACTGTAAGTCGCTTTCGATAAAAGCGTCTGCTAAATGGCATATTATTATTATTATTATTATTATTATTATTATTATCCTGGGTTTTCTCAGGTTCTGCTCACAGACCTTTCCAAACTCTCTCTGTCACAGAGAAATCAAATAGACCTTTCCCTGGCCTTTCACAAACTCTCAGCTGCTGTCTCTCAGACGGTCTGCCTGTGGATTTTTATAAAAAGTTCTGGGGAATTATTTTACAGGATGTGTGTTGCGTGAGTGCGTCGGGGTGGGGGAGCTGTCGCTAAGCTGTAGACGGGAGGCTTTGACTCTCCTGCCCAAAAAAGGGGATTTGAGCGACATAAAGAACTGGAGGCCTGTGGCATTGCTCTGTGTGGAATATAAGGTCTTTACCAAGGTCCTCGTTAACAGACTGAAGTCCCACCTGGACTCTATTGTACACAAGGACCAAACGTACTGGGTACCAGGACGCTCAAACACAGACAATCTGTTCATAATCAGGAGAAAGCCTTTGATAGGGTGGACCATGAATATCTGTTCAATGTGTTGTTTTGGTTGTGGGGAGAATTTTGTGGCCTGTGTTCAAATGTTGTATGCTGGGGCTTCATGTATGGTCAAGGTGTGGGGAGGGCTCAGTAGGCCAGTCTGGGTAGGGAGGGGCATTCACCAGGGATGCCCTCTGTCAGGGCAGCTATACACTCTTGTTATTGAGCCCTTTCTGGGCCTGCTACGCAGGAGGCTACAGGGAGTGTGGGAGCCAGGCATAGGGTTGGGGACAGGCATAGCAGTGTCAGCATACGCTGATGACGTCTGTGTTGGTTAGGGATGAGCAGAACCTACAGGCCCTGGAGAATAGTTTGAGGGTGTACGAGGGGGCGTCTTCTGCTTAGGTAAACTGGGGCAAGAGTGAGGCTCTGTTATGTGGGGCATGGAGGGACAGGGCACCTCCGCAGCTTCCAGGGGAGTTGCAGTGGGGCTGTGAGTGGCTCAAGATGCTTGGGGTGTATCTGGGCTCGGAGGGTTGGGATAGGAAGAACTGGGAAGGAGTGTCACAAGCGGTGGTGTCGAGGCTGACGAAGTGGAGGTGGCTCATCTCCCAAGTGGCATACAGAGGGAGGGTGCTGATCATCAACAACTTGGTGGCATCCTCTCTATGGCTTAAATTGGCCATTCTCAACGCCCCCGGTGGTCTGCTTGTGGACCTGCAGCGCAAGTTAGTGAATTTTTTCTGGTCAGGGTGGCAGCGTTCTGACTCAGCAGCACAGAGGCTACTGTACCGTACGGAGGTGGGCTGGAGGGAACCAGCATGTGCTCTGTTGAGGAGGGCTGGTGGTTTGGGGCAGGATCAGCAGCTCTTCATCATGCGGCCGGAGAGACTCAATACAGCAGGGGTCTCTGATTTCTATGCTGCAGTACTGAGGGCTGGAGCATTCTGAGGAGGGGCCACCACCGTTTCCACCACTGCAAGTGACAGCAGAGACTGGGGACTGGCAGGAGAGTCCGGAGGACTTACTGACTTTTAACACTCTGAGCCTGGGGGAGTTTGAGGAGGTGGGGGGTAAGGTGCTGTACACCCTCAGTGTCAAGGTTAGACACATCAGGAGCTTAGTGGGAGTGAAGGGGCATCAGTGGCAGGGGGTTGTGGGGGCTGAGAGCATGGCAGGGTATAGGTGGAGGGTGCTCTATAAGCTCCCAGTGCTGGAAAGGTCAGGGGTCGTCCAGTGGAGGGTATTACATGGAGCCCTGGACACCAATAGCTGGTTGGCTCGGGTTGACCTGGGAGTTGGGGAGGGGTGTCCGTTTTCTGCAATGACAGACTGTTCATCATGTTTTTTCTGTGTTGCCAGGGTAATGCCATTACTGTTGACGCCTTAGGGTTGAGTTTGAGTTGTACAAAATGATCAACAGTGTGGAGATGTTTCAGGAGGTATGGGGGCTCAGGGGGGCTGTCTGTACGGCTGGAGAGGAGGGGTTGGATGGACGGTTGGAATGAGGTGCTGGTTGGTGTATTGTACTGTGGTGTTGGGTACTGGATAATGTGATTGTGTGGAGGTTGGGGTGGCACGCAATGTGCTTTTAGGGGTGGGGGTGTTAGTGTAATGAGGATGGCTCATTCAAGTAAGACAAGTCAGTCTCTCTCTCTCTCTCTTAACAGCGCTCTGCACAGGCAGCAGTGGAGGACAGTGATAAGATCTTTACCGAGCTGATCCGCTTCATTGAGAGAAGGCGCTCTGAGGTGAAGGAGCTGATCAGAGCCCAAGAGAAGGCTCAAGTGAGTCAAGCTGAAGGACTCCTGGAGCAACTGGAGCAGGAGATAGCTGAGCTGAGGAAGAGAAGCACTGAGCTGGAGCAGCTCTCACACACAGAGGATCACATCCACTTCCTCCAGGTAACTCAACTGCCTTGATACATGTGATATGAAATTAAAACTCTCAATCATTTGGTTCTGCTCCCTCTCTCTCTCTCTCTCTCCCCCCAGAGTTATCAGTCTCTCTCCGGTACCAGTGTATCTTCAGACTTACCCAGCATCGTTGTCCATCCTCTTCAGTACTTTGGAGATGTGAGTAAGACTGTGTCTGAACTGAGAGAGAAACTAGAAGACGTCCTTAAAGGAGAATGGACCAAGATCTCCACTACAGGTGTGTTGAAAATAATAAGAACATCAACTTTAGGCCATTGAAAGTTCCCTACTAGTCATATACATGTGGAATATGGTATGATGATAACATTCCCTCTCTCTGTGAATGTGTTTGTGTGTCTGTAGTGAATATAGTGGATGTTGTACTGCCTCCAGAGCCCAAGACCAGAGAACAGTTCTTACAATGTGAGTCTCTTTATTCTGAAGTAACTAACAGTCTCTTTTTACTGACACTCCTAACAATCCCTCTAGAAATATATAGCAATAGTAGATCCAATCAAAGACTGGGTATCTATCTGACTCCTCATATTTCTCTGATTTGATCTCTGCTGTGCTCTAATCAAAGACAGGGTAGATACAGTATCTGACTTCACTTATTGTTCTAACTCCCCTCATTGGTCTCTGCTCTGCTCTTCTCCCAGATTCCTGTCAGCTCACACTGGACCCAAACACAGCACACACACTCCTCTCTCTGTCTGAAGGGAACAGAAAGGTGACCTATACAGGCCTAGTCCAACCATATCCTGTTCATCCAGACAGATTCACCAACTACTTGATGGTTCTGTGTAGAGAGGGTCTGTCTGGACGCTGTTACTGGGAGGTGGAGTGGAGTGGGGGGCGTGTTGATACATCAGTCTCATATAAAGACATCAGCAGAACAGGGACAGATGGTGGATTTGGATACAATAACAAGTCCTGGAGTTTAGAGTGTTATAGTGATGGTTATTGTTTCAGACACAATAATGTTAGGACTAAAGTATCAGGCCCTCAGTCCTCCAGAGTAGGAGTGTACCTGGACCACAAGGCAGGTACTCTGTCCTTCTACAGTGTCTCTGATACAATGACCCTCCTCCACAGACTCCAGACCACATTCACTCAGCCCCTCTATCCTGGGTTTCGTTTTGATCGTTTTCTCTCTTTTGCTGCTGGGTTTAGGCTCTCTGGGAATGCTGAGCTGGTTAAACTGTAGTAGGGTCCACATAGATACTAGTCATGCTGGTGTAGTCTATAGCTGAGCTGGTTAAACTGTAGTAGGGTCCACATAGATACTAGTCATGCTGGTGTAGTATATAGCTGAGCTGGTTAAACTGTAGTAGGGTCCACATAGATACTAGTCATGCTGGTGTAGTCTATAGCTGAGCTGGGTAAACTGTAGTAGGGTCCACATAGATACTAGTCATGCTGGTGTAGTCTATAGCTGAGCTGGTTAAACTGTAGTAGGGTCCACATAGATACTAGTCATGCTGGTGTAGTCTATAGCTGAGCTGGTTAAACTGTAGTAGGGTCCACATAGATACTAGTCATGCTGGTGTAGTCTATAGCTGAGCTGGTTAAACTGTAGTAGGGTCCACATAGATACTAGTCATGCTGGTGTAGTCTATAGCTGAGCTGGTTAAACTGTAGTAGGGTCCACATAGATACTATTCATGCTGGTGTAGTCTATAGCTGAGCTGGTTAAACTGTAGTAGGGTCCACATAGATACTAGTCATGCTGGTGTAGTCTATAGCTGAGCTGGTTAAACTGTAGTAGGGTCCACATAGATACTAGTCATGCTGGTGTAGTCTATAGCTGAGCTGGTTAAACTGTAGTAGGGTCCAAATAGATACTAGTCATGCTGGTGTAGTCTATAGCTGAGCTGGTTAAACTGTAGTAGGGTCCACATAGATACTAGTCATGCTGATGTAGTCTATAGCTGAGCTGGTTAAACTGTAGTAGGGTCCACATAGATACTAGTCATGCTGGTGTTGTCTATAGCTGAGCTGGTTAAACTGTAGTAGGGTCCACATAGATACTAGTCATGCTTTTGTAGTCTATAGCTGAGCTGGTTAAACTGTAGTAGGGTCCACATATATACTAGTCATGCTGGTGTAGTCTATAGCTGAGCTGGTTAAACTGTAGTAGGGTCCACATAGATACTAGTCATGCTGGTGTAGTCTATAGCTGAGCTGGTTAAACTGTAGTAGGGTCCACATAGATACTAGTCATGCTGGTGTAGTCTATAGCTGAGCTGGTTAAACTGTAGTAGGGTCCACATAGATACTAGTCATGCTGGTGGTGATGGTCCCCAGATGTGATGATTCATTCTGCTCTGTTTTTATGTACAATGATTTGATTGATTTGATCTTCAGAAGATGTTATGAATTACAATTCAATGCATTCATATTATTTGTAAGTGCAACGTTTTAATCTTATACATTTACATTAATCATGATGTATGCTGTTAATGTATGTTGGTTGTCATTCAGAACCATTGAAATGTTTTCTCAATTGGTTCTCTGTCTCAATGTAATTTTCCTCAGTATCATGGAACAGGTAGTGTTACTTACTTGCTAATTGAACTATATGGGCCGGTTTCCCGGACACAGATGAAGCCTAGTCCTAGACTAAAAAGCATGTTCAATGGATATGTCCGGGACACCGGCCCTAAATTTGGCATCTTTTATTCTCCCGTACTGCTCAGTCAAGCAACATTAAACCTGTCCAGCAGGTGGTGAAATTAACCAAACAATAAAAACATCAGCTATCTTGACTTGCCACTCAGTATATCATTAATGTTCAGAATTGTACTTTAATATCATTGGAGATTGATGGTCTTTTTAATCCACTATCTAGAGTCAGGAACAGATGAAGTTAGGTCTGCTACTGTTCAGTTATTAAGTATGATTCATGGTGATGGGAAATAAAAAATCCATCTAGTAGTAGTTTTCCTTTGCTATTTATTCCAAGGTGTGTCTTTAACTTGTAAATGGATTGTGTTGAAGCTGGCATGTGGTGTGGATGATAGAATAGAGTGAATAGAGGAGAGAAGAGAGGAGGAGAGGAGAACATCATATAGAAGACAGATAAGATAGAGAGAGAATTCATACCCAGGGGAGTTACTGACTCTGGCCCAAATGACACCCTGTTCCCTACGTAGTGCACTAGGCTACTTCTGATCAGATCTAAAGTAGTGCACTACATAGGGAATAGGGTGGAGATTTGCTCACTGTCATTAGAATGAAGATTTCCATCCAGGAGTTACTGTCTCTGTCCCAAATCTCTCCCTGTTCCCTACGTAGTGCACTAGGCTTCTTCTGACCAGATCTAAAGTAGTCTTCTAGATTTGACATGTTTTCTCCCTGTCGTTAGAAAATGACAATATGGTAATTACTTTAGTGGTTTCCTCCCCCTTTGTTTTTATTGGTTGTGTGTTATGTGTGTTGTTGTGTTAGGTTTTCCCCCTGTGTTCCTAATGGAAAATCCATTAACAATGAATCACAAACAAATTATATTCCAGTTGTGTTTAGACAACTTCATGGCTGACATCCCCCAGTTCTGTTAAGACCCATTGAACTGGGTCACATTCTAAATGGTCACTTGTATTGATAGTCCATACTGGGCCTAACTGGGGTTAACCATACTGGAGGGTTTCTTTCTGCACACATATTCCCTCATCTCCAGAACTTTACCTGATGTCCTCTCTCTCTCTCTCTCTCTCTCTCTCTCTCTCTCTCTCTCTCTCTCTCTCTCTCTCTCTCTCTCTCTCTCTCTCTCTCTCTCTCTCTCTCTCTCTCTCTCTCTCTCTCTCTCTCTCTCTCTCTCTGCCTCTCTCTCTGTCTCTCTGTCTCTCTTCCTCTCTGTCTCTCTGTCTCTCTCTGTCTCTCTCTCTCTCTGCCCCTCTCTCTCTCTCTCTCTCTCTCTCTCTCTCTCTCTCTCTCTCTCTCCTCCCCCCCCCCCCCCCCCCCCCATCAAACCGTATAGAAAGCAGACAACCTCAATATGGTTCCATTCCTGTAGTTATCAGGACACATGAGGTGTGGAACTATTATCTCCTTTCTAAGTTTGAACTTGTCCACTTCCCTTCATGGATTTAAAAGGAAATGACTGGTATATGTAAACTCCCTCTACCCCATGCCAACACCAATCCAATGCTTTTACATTTGAGAGGAGTAGTGAAGGAATGCTACACTTCAGGAGGAAGGAGAGATTATTGGGACACACCCATGGAGTGATGATAGAGGGATGTGAAAGAGGAGAGAGGTAATGGTTGGACTTGACTTATTTATTTTCTCATTAGACTTATTCTGTTTCAATAACATAACTGCATAACACAAAATAAGTACATTTAAGGAAGTATCCATGTATTATAGATTTTATAATCACTTTTGTACTATTTTCACAAGTATGTGGTAAAATCTTACAACTCTTAATACAAAACTCAAAACAGATAATCAAAAAGGCAGTTTTTTCAAAACTTTAAGCATATTTTCAATTGACTAAGTGCAACACACAAAGGAAGGATCCTTGTATTATATCTTAATATGTGAAATGCTCACTTCCTCCCATAAGAGTCATCAGTAGTTGATGTAGGGTTTCATCTGTCAAAAGGTAAATCACACCTGGTGACTTATAAATGTTATTACTGTGGAGTCACCATGATCTGATTACTGTGGTGTGTGTGTTAGTCTTTGATTAGTTTAGTCATCAAGGCTGAGAGGATGTATCTATTTGAAAGGGTGTCCTGCTCTTTGATCAGACCAAATGGTTGTAAAGTCCTCCAGACAATAGAATGGTTGTCAGGCAGTGGAGTCTGGTGGGAGGAGCTATAGCAGGACAGGCTCATTGTGATGTCTGGAATGGAATAAATGGAACTCAGTCAAACATGTGGTTTCATATGTTTGTGTTTGATACGTTCCATTGATTCCATTCCAGCCATTACAATGAGCCCGTCCTCCTATAGCTCCTCCCACCAGCCTCCTCTGGTGTCAGACCTGCATGGTGCCTCAGGGTCTGTGTAGGAACTGTGAGGTGGGTGTGTTGGGAACATTATTCCCTATTTTTCATAGTTCCACAATGCATTAATAGCCAGAGATGTGAATTAAACATTCTGCCAATCATGGTTATTTTATTTATAACCAGAGAATTGGGCTGATTCAAACAAGACAATCATGCTTCTTTTTAAAGTTAGGACATGTCCAAGAAACTAAAATAACCAACACCCTTTCTTGTGATTGTAATATATAAAAATATAATAATATATTTCCATTCACATTGTGTGTGTGTGGTCCAATGTGTGAGGGGCTTGTTGTGATCCTGGGGGTAGTGCATTGGGCTGTACACTGACTATATGCCTTCTTAATATTGAGTTGCATCGGGTGGGGGGCTGTTAAAACTGTTTTGAATGGGGTGTGTTTTGGGGTCTGGGGGTGAAATCAAACAGTGTATTCAAACTGGTTAGGGGTAGACTTAGACCCCCTAGAACATTCACACCTGGTCCTTTGTTGCAGGATTTGTTTTAGACATGTTTGTACATTAATTTCTTACATTTCCATTCCCAGGTTGAATGTCAATAAGAAGTAATATAATTGTATGTATGACTTTACAATGTCCAGCTACATTATACTCCACATAGCTTTATAGGAAGCAGACTTTACAATGTCCAGCTACATTATACACAACATAGCTTTATAGGAAGCAGACTTTACAATGTCCATCTACATTATACACCACATAACTTTATAGGAAGCAGACTTTACAATGTCCAGCTACATTATACTCCACATAGCTTTATAGGAAGCAGACTTTACAATGTCCATCTACATTATACACCACATAACTTTATAGGAAGCAGACTTTACAATGTCCAGCTACATTATACTACACATAACTTTATAGGAAGCAGACTTTACAATGTCCAGCTACATTATACTCCACATAGCTTTATAGGAAGCAGACTTTACAATGTCCAGCTACATTATACACCACATAGCTTTATAGGAAGCAGACTTGACAATGTCCAGCTACATTATACTCCACATAGCTTTATAGGAAGCAGACTTTACAATGTCCAGCTACATTATACACCACATAGCTTTATAGGAAGCAGACTTTACAATGTCCAGCTACATTATACACCACATAGCTTTATAGGAAGCAGACTTTACAATGTCCAGCTACATTATACACCACATAGCTTTATAGGAAGCAGACTTTACAATGTCCAGCTACATTATACTACACATAGCTTTATAGGAAGCAGACTTTACAATGTCCAGCTACATTATTGTCACGCCTTGGCTCTGGGGACAATGTTATGTTGAGCCAGGGTGTGTATTTCTATGTTTGATTTTTCTATGTTGGGCTGAGTGACTCCCAATCAGAGGCAACGAGTGTCAGCTGGGTGTCTCTGATTGGGAGCCATATTTAACTGTCTGTCTTTCACGTTGTGTTTGTGGTTTCTTGTTCCTTTTGTTTTGTGTGTATAGAAGGACTTCACGTTTCGTTCGTTGTTTTGATCGTGTCATCTGGTTAATAAAAAGATGTTCGCATTCAACGCTGCGCATTGGTCCTCTCTCGTAGACGATCGTGACAATTATACTACACATAGCTTTATAGGAAGCAGACTTTACAATGTCCAGCTACATTATACTCCACATAGCTTTATAGGAAGCAGACTTTACAATGTCCAGCTACATTATACTCCACATAACTTTATAGGAAGCAGACTTTACAATGTCCAGCTACATTATACTCCACATAGCTTTATAGGAAGCAGACTTTACAATGTCCAGCTACATTATACTACACATAGCTTTATAGGAAGCAGACTTTACAATGTCCAGCTACATTATACTCCACATAGCTTTATAGGAAGCAGTTCCTAATCTACTGAAACTTCTACATTATGGGAATAATTTATGTTATGGATGCTGGGTGTTGGGTTATTGTTGCTTGGTTATTGAGATATGACCCAGCAGGTCAGATCAGAAGACTGTAGGCATAGTTTAGTAGGGGTGTGGCTTTCAGATAGTTATTTTTAGCCACCCATGAGAGTAAATATAATTCCTGTTCATCTGGTCTGTTGCGTGGTTAGCACATGTTAAGGTTGAACATTGACATTTTTGTAGCTTCAATTATGCTTATAGAGTTTCCTAAAAGTCCACATATGTCTCATTGTTGGGCTATGATACAGTGGTATACCTTATTATAATATGTAATAAATACTCTACATATTATAGAATAATTTAATAAGGAAAAATTTAGTTTACAGTATGTAAACGCCTTAAAATAACCTACAGTAAGGATGACATTAAAACAGACCCAGTTGCTAGGGCAACCAAGCATGACATTAAAACAGACCCAGTTGCTAGGTCAACCAAGCATGACATTAAAACAGACCCAGTTGCTAGGGCAACCAAGCATGACATTAAAACAGACCCAGTTGCTAGGTCAACCAAGCATGACATTAAAACAGACCCAGTTGCTAGGTCAACCAAGCATGACATTAAAACAGACCCAGTTGCTAGGTCAACCAAGCATGACATTAAAACAGACCCAGTTGCTAGGTCAACCAAGCATGACATTAAAACAGACCCAGTTGCTAGGTCAACCAAGCATGACATTAAAACAGACCCAGTTGCTAGGTCAACCGAGCATGACATTAAAACAGACCCAGTTGCTAGGTCAACCAAGCATGACATTAAAACAGACCCAGTTGCTAGGTCAACCAAGCATGACATTAAAACAGACCCAGTTGCTAGGTCAACCAAGCATGACATTAAAACAGACCCAGTTGCTAGGTCAACCAAGCATGACATTAAAACAGACCCAGTTGCTAGGTCAACCAAGCATGACATTAAAACAGACCCAGTTGCTAGGTCAACCAAGCATGACATTAAAACAGACCCAGTTGCTAGGTCAACCAAGCATGACATTAAAACAGACCCAGTTGCTAGGTCAACCAAGCATGACATTAAAACAGACCCAGTTGCTAGGTCAACCGAGCATGACATTAAAACAGACCCAGTTAATAGGTCAACCAAGCATGACATTAAAACAGACCCAGTTGCTAGGTCAACCAAGCATGACATTAAAACAGACCCAGTTGCTAGGTCAACCGAGCATGACATTAAAACAGACCCAGTTGCTAGGTCAACCTAGCATGACATAAAACAGACCCAGTTGCTAGGTCAACCAAGCATGACATTAAAACAGACCCAGTTGCTAGGTCAACCGAGCATGACATTAAAACAGACCCAGTTGCTAGGTCAACCAAGCATAACATTAAAACAGACCCAGTTGCTAGGTCAACCAAGCATTACATTAAAACAGACCCAGTTGCTAGGTCAACCAAGCATGACATTAAAACAGACCCAGTTGCTAGGTCAACCAAGCATGACATTAAAACAGACCCAGTTGCTAGGTCAACCAAGCACGACATTAAAACAGACCCAGTTGCTAGGTCAACCAAGCATGACATTAAAACAGACCCAGTTGCTAGGTCAACTAAGCATGACATTAAAACAGACCCAGTTGCTAGGTCAACCGAGCATGACATTAAAACAGACCTAGTTGCTAGGTCAACCAAGCATGACATTAAAACAGACCCAGTTGCTAGGTCAACCAGGCATGACATTAAAACAGACCCAGTTGCTAGGTCAACCAAGCATGACATTAAAACAGACCCAGTTGCTAGGTCAACCAAGCATGACATTAAAACAGACCCAGTTGCCTGGTCAACCAAGCATGACATTAAAACAGACCCAGTTGCTAGGTCAACTAAGCCTGACATTAAAACAGACCCAGTTGCTAGGTAAACCAAGCATGACATTAAAACAGACCCAGTTGCTAGGTCAACCAAGCATGACATTAAAACAGACCCAGTTGCTAGGTCAACCAAGCATGACATTAAAACAGACCCAGTTGCTAGGTCAACCAAGCATGACATTAAAACAGACCCAGTTATAGATGAGGATATTGTTTTTATGCAGATTTTTGAAAATTCGCATGAAAATCTGTTTCCATTCGACTGGTGACAGATTTTCATGTGAATATTGTAAAATCTTCATAAAAACGTGAATTTTACCAGCAGAGATGTTTCCATCAAATTGACTTGTTGAGGATAAATGGCTGTGCATGATGATGTAATGCACATACAAATATATTTTTGGGAAAATACAAAAACCGATTAAAAACTTTCTGTTAAATGGGTTTCCATCACATTTTCAACTCTACCGATGGTTTTGTCAAATGTGTTGGGGGCATTATATAGTGAACACGCCCACTCTGGATAGGCTGCCTACATGATGACATTATTATGGACAAAAAGACCCTCGATATTTATTGGAAAGGAGCATCAAGTTCATCACTGTGAACTTTCACCACCCTGTGAAGTTCAGCATAATTTATTTAATCTGTAGCTTAATAAACTGCATGGTTTCCCGAGTCGTAGTGGGAGGACCACACCACATATCATCGTGTGACTCCAAGTTTACTTCAATATGATGGTTATTATATCAATATTTGTGCATAAAGCCGTTTCCACTGCCATTTCTCGCTTAATTAATTCTACAGAGGTATTTGCACCCCACTGCATCCACATGTTTCTTTACAATTTATGATCATTTTACATGACTGAAAATGAAAGGGAACTTTTGATTTGACATATTCATCATTCACCACTGTGGCTTCTGAATAGGTCACTGTACATTTATGGAACCTTTAAAACGTTGTAATGTTTTACCACAACCTTATATTTGGTTACACGTCACTCTGGCTTCCATCCCTATATACCTCAGTGCATCCATCCAGGACTAACGTCTCCAAACAGATCTAAAAGGCCTCCCCCACCACTCAGACTTTCAAAGAAATTAAAGTTATCTCTGATACTCTGCTGTGCAGTTTGTTGTATGGACATTGCAGAGGCCCTTTTAAAATATCCACTCTGCTGTCTGGATCTACCAAAGGATCCAGTTACTATTCCCTGTGGACACAGCTGTATGCAACGTCATCTTCTTAGCTTGACTTCCATCCCCCAAAAACCTGTAGATACAGAGTACACAGTCAAGAGGAAGCCACTCCCTGTCCTCTGGTGTAGAGTTCCATGAAACAGAAAGTCATTTTTGACACCCTGTTGCTCAACCTTCAGGTGAAAGCACTAAAATGGCTGACAATCTAGAACTGTTCTGTTGCTCCGTCTGTCAGGATCCACTGAAGGATCCGGTGACTACTGCCTGTGGACACAGCTACTGTATGGGCTGTATTAAAGAAAGCTGGGATCAGGATGATCTGAAAGGGGTCTACACCTGTCCCCACACTCTAAACAATACTGGGTTTTTTGGTTGACCCAAATGTTGGGTTGCAGGCGTTGGGTAACTTAGTTGGGATGTTTTCTTTAAAAACTGCTGGGTGTTGGGTTATTGTTGCTTGGTTATTGAGATATGACCCAGCAGGTCAGATCAGAAGACTGTAGGCATAGTTTAGTAGGGGTGTGGCTTTCAGATAGTTATTTTTAGCCACCCATGAGAGTAAATATAATTCCTGTTCATCTGGTCAGTTGCGTAGTTAGCACATGTTAAGGTTGAACATTGACATTTTTGTAGCTTCAATTATGCTTATAGAGTTTCCTAAAAGTCCACGTATGTCTCATTGTTGGGCTATAATACAGTGGTATACCTTATTATAATATGTAATAAATACTCTACATATTATAGAAGAATTTAATAAGGAAAATTTGAGTTTACAGTATGTAAACGCCTTAAAATAACCTACAGTAAGGATGACATTAAAACAGACCCAGTTGCTAGGGCAACCAAGCATGACATTAAAACAGACCCAGTTGCTAGGTCAACCAAGCATGACATTAAAACAGACCCAGTTGCTAGGTCAACCAAGCATGACATTAAAACAGACCCAGTTGCTAGGTCAACCTAGCATGACATTAAAACAGACCCAGTTGCTAGGTCAACCAAGCATGACATTAAAACAGACCCAGTTACTAGGTCAACCAAGCATGACATTAAAACAGACCCAGTTGCTAGGGCAACCTAGCATGACATTAAAACAGACCCAGTTGCTAGGTCAACCAAGCATGACATTAAAACAGACCCAGTTGCTAGGTCAACCAAGCATGAGAGTAAAAAATACCCAACTGATGGTTAAATTAACCCGTGTTCTGTTAATACTAACAACCCAACATATTGGGTTATTCACGCAACCAAACTGTCTGGGTCAAAATAACCCAACATGTTCTTTCCACTACTTAACCTGCGCTGGGGTACTAAATAAACCAGATTGAGTGCAGTGCAGACATACCTTCACCCCAAGACCTATTCTGAACAGGAGTGCTGTGCTCGCCTAAGTGGTGGAGAAACTGAAGAAGACAGGACTCCAGGCTGCTCCTCCTGCTCACTGTCATGCTGGACCTTTAGATGTGGGGTGTGACATCCTCAGTGCAGAGAGACCTTCACTCCAAGGCCTAATCTGAGGAAAAATAACATGTTGGCTGAGATGGTGGAGAAACTGAAGGAGACAGGACTCCAGGCTGTTCCCCCTCCTGCTCTGTGCTATGCTGGACCTGGAGATGTGGCGTGTGATTTCTGCACTGGGACCAGAAAGCAGAAAGCCCTCATGTCCTGTCTGGTGTGTCTGGCCTCTTACTGTGAGACTCACCTCCAACCTCACTATGAATCTCCTGCTTTGAAGAAGCACCAGCTGGTCAAAGCCACCGTACAGCTATAGGACCAGCTTTAACATTGCAGATATATTGGGGCTTCTATCTGTGTAATTGTCTGCATCATTTCCAATCCCCCATATATATGTTTTGTAAATATTATTTTAAATATATTTTCCTTCTTTATTATTTTTTCCCTAACCCTACCACCCCTCCTAAACTAATGGACAAACAATACTTAGGCTTCCACTTCCAGCTTATAAATGTACATGCTACATACATTTCCCAGACAATACATTTTACATTAGTTATCTTTTGTTTGTTTTTAGTCCCCGCCTTCAGCTACCCGAAGCCCCTCCCATCTATCTCTGAAGACCATCCAGTTTTGATTTCTAGCTGCCATACAGTGCATTCGGAAAGTATTCAGACCCTTTGACTTTTTCAACATTTTATTACGTTACAGCCTTATTCTAAACTTGATTAAATAAAACATTTTCCTCATCACTCTACCCACAATACCACATAATGACAGTGTGTCTCTATACCTCAGTCTCTGAAGACACCCAGCAATGGTTAGGATTATTAGAGAAGCTTTTCCTGCTGAAAGGCACTTTCATTTCATCTGGTTGCAGAAAACAATTCATTGGATATGTTCATAACCCCGTCCACCTATAAGATGTGGGGGGTTTCTGTCTGACTAAGAAGAGATACAAAGAACTCTGATTATAAAACGTCTTCTCTTTTTAGTCCTAGATATGGCTAGGGTTAGGGTTACTGCTGAATGTAGTAACTCTAACCCTGACCCTAGGCCTAACAGTAATACCCACACTGTAATGTAAACTATTACCTCATTCTCAATGATCAGTCAATACATACAGTATTCATTTAAACTACAGTATATTGTATCAATATCAACCCCCCCCCCCCCCCCCCCCCCCGCCCCCCATTACAACCACTTATTAATTATTATAGACACTTATTATCAGTGTTATAACACATAAGTGTATTATAAGGCATTATGAAGCTTATTATAATAATTATAATATGTACTTCATAGGAACTGTTACCCTTTATATATTCTAACAACTCATATTTGTTAGATTTATTCCAAATGAAGGGCCCTAACCTAGAAACTAAAATATTTGTCTCCCTCTCCACGTTGAACGCAGTTCTCTCTCTATCCCTCCCTCCCTCCCTCCCTCCCTCTAACCTCACCTATCTGGCAGATCCAGAAAGTCCACGCCCTCCCAAAAACTCACTTCTGTGGAAACGAAACTGATCTGAGTCTCTGTGTCGTCTGTCTGTGTGAGAGTGAACAACCATCCAAATGGCTCAGCAGGGAGTTCTGCTGGACAAGGACCAGTTCTGTTGTTCTGTCTGTCTGCATCTACTGAAGGAGCCGGTCACTACTGCCTGTGGACACAGTTACTGTAGGCGCTGTATTGAGGACTGCTGGGATCAGGATGTTCTGAAAGGGGTCTATAGCTGTCCTCAGTGCAGAGAGACCTTCACTCCAAGGCCTAATCTGAGGAAAAATACCATTTTGGCTGAGATGGTGGAGAAACTGAAGGAGACAGGACTCCAGGCTGTTCCCCCTCCTGCTCTGTGCTATGCTGGACCTGGAGATGTGGCGTGTGATTTCTGCACTGGGACCAGAAAGCAGAAAGCCCTCATGTCCTGTCTGGTGTGTCTGGCCTCTTACTGTGAGACTCACCTCCAACCTCACTATGAATTTCCTCCTTTGAAGAAGCACAAGCTGGTCAAAGCCACCGCACAACTACAGGAGAAGATCTGCTCTCATCATGACAAACTGCTGGAGGTTTACTGTCGTACCGATCAGCAGTGTATCTGTCTGCTGTGTGTGATGGATGAACATAAAGGCCATGAAACAGTGTCAGCTGCAGCAGAGAGGACTGAGAAACAGGTAAGACCAGAACTACTTGTTGGTGACTGTCTGATAAACAAAGAATTAAAGATACAGTAGGAACTAAGGCTGTTTGAATATGAGATCATTCAAATGATATCGATCCACGGCAGAACAAATATGAACACAAACCTTGATTATATAGATATGTTAACCCAGATTCTCCAAATGTATCACCATTTTCTAAAGTCAAACACCATTATCAAACACCATTATCATTCATTATCAAACACCATTATCATTCGTTATCAAACACCCAATCAACTCCCCTGTTTTGTGCACTGTTAAAACTATAATCATTCACATAACAATATAATAATATAATTTCACACAGACACTTCCTCAACATATTAATCCCTAACTTCTATGGGCCCTATGTCCCATTAATATACTATTGATCTAGTGGACAAATAAAGCTTGATAGCTCATTGAAGAGTGATTCTCCACAGATGCAGCTGGGGATGAGTCAGCAGAAAGTCCAGCAGAGATTCCAGGAGAGAGAGAAGGACCTGAAGGAGCTCCAACAGGCTGTGGAGTCTCTCAAGGTGAGTATTGTTGACCAGAGGAGACACACCATTTCACTTCTCTCCTCCAGTCAGAGAGAGAGAGATGCCCCTATCCAATCCCACTGGCTCCACTGTTGGGAACAGGCTGTCTGGACCCCTTTCAGAGAATAGACTGCTTAATGTAACCGGCGGGATATGAACCCGGGTCTACTGAGGAGAGAAACCAACATCTTGACTGTTTCACCAAGAGGTCATTCCCCATTAGGCTGACACTGATTTTGATGTTGCAAGAGGGGTTACCTCATCACATAACCTTGAGTAACCATGAAAGACTCAAGTCCCCTATACATTAAAATGGAGCTCTCTCTCCATTTAATTCAAAGGGCTTTATTGGCATGGGAAACATATATGTTTACATTGTGAAAGCAAGTGAAATAGATAATAAACAATCAGAAATGAAAAGTAAACATTACACTCACAAAAGTTTCAAAGTAATAGAGACATTTCACATTATAACTCAAGTGCAAACAGAGTGAGCCATTCGCCAGAGTGAGATCTGGAGGTGAAATGGAAATGAATGAGGGAGAGTTAAGTGAGGTAGAAGGTGTGGTGAAGAGCTCAGAACCAGAGCCTGGCATCAATGGACATGATAAAGAAGAATCTGGTGCAGTAGGAGTTACATTGTAGGAGAAAGTGGATCCATTCCTTTTGGCAGATCCATTTGTGATTTCAGGGTGGGTGGGAAAGGAGTTGGGTGCAGTTGAATCAGTGAAGGTAACCTGTAGTGGACTTGTGATATTTGTTTGTGTTTCTTCTGACCAGAGGGAGTGGGCGCTCCGTGTCACGCAACTTGGGTCAAGATCTGTTTCGTGCTTTGCTCTTAGGAACAGGGCACCATTGAAAGGAGTGATTTCTGGGGTAGCGTTAAGTGTAGAAGTGGAGCAATTCAGGTTGAAGACTGCTGGTGTTTGTGATTCCCGCCGTTTGGTGCAACACAGACCCGGTGGTGAGCGTGGTGAAACAGAGGAGTCACTGTCAGTCCATTTGAGTTTTGAGTCTTTACCCAACAAAGTCATGGTAGGATATATCAGTTATCCTGTTAGAGCTTTTGTGGCGAATCCACTGCTTTGTTTGATTACTGGTGTACAGTTTATGGAACAGAGGTAAAGACTTGGCTTCAGAAGCTGGACAGAATCCAGTATATAGCTTTAAGGATATGTATTGGTGCATTTAAATCAACATCTGTATGTGCCTTACTGGTGGAGGCAGGAGAGATGCCTTTGGATATAAGCCGTAAAAAATGGTCATTATCTTATTGGGTTGAAAGGCTGTGAGGTTGAGCATCCCACTGCTACTGTTCTAGATGACTGTTGGGAATATACTAGTAGACAAGGCAGTGGTTTTGGTTGGACAGTTGGAAAACATGCTGATGAGAGTGGTTTGAGGGAGTTGGAGGTTGGCCCTTCTGCGGTGATAGGGGATGTTCCTCCATGGTTACTCCCAGACCCTGTTGTTGATCTAACCTTGGTAGAGAAAAGGAAAGATTGGTCAGAAGTCAGTGATATAGAGAAACTGGTTGACAATTACATTGGTAGAGGTTTTTATGCTTTTTTAATGCTTTTCACAGACGGATCCAAGGACCCAGATAGTGGGCTCACAGGAGCAGGCGTTTACGTTCCTGAATTTGATGTGCAGATATGTAGAAGACTAACAGATGAACTGTCAGTATACTCAGTTGAACTGAAAGTATTAATGTTATTATGGAGAATTGAGAGAATGGGTTTAGTAGTGAGATTCTGCTGGGTCCCAGTACATTCGGGTGTGGAAGGGAATGAAATTGTAGACCAGTTAGCTAAAAGAGCTTTGAAACTAGATATAATTGATATTAATGTTCCACTGGGTAGAGGTGAGGCCAAATGTAAGATCAGAGCCATTTTGATAGATGTGTGGCAGAAGAGATGGTACTCTGAGCACAAGGGCCGGCATTTATATGAATAGTTGACAGTTTTACAGAAAGGTCGATGGACCAAGATTCAAAAGTCAGATTAGGAAGGAAGATGTGGTGTTTACTCGATTGCGCTTAGGACATTGTACATTGAACTCGTCATTACATCTGGTTGGCAAGCATTTGAATGGTTTGTGTCTGGAGTGTATGGTCGATGAAACGGTGGAGCATGTGTTGTTATATTGTTGTAAGTATGTTGAAGAGTGGGTAAGATTGAAGTTTAGGGTCATTGAGGTTGGACGGGGTTGGGGGGGTTTGGAAGGGATTTTGGGGATGGGGAGGGTCTATTAGAAGTTAGTAGGGCTCTTCTTTATTTTCTCAGAAGTACTGAGTTAGGTAGGAGGATTTAGAAATGTTGGAAACCGTGATTGACCACACACTCCAGCACAGTAGGTGGCGGCATGCACCTTTAACGTTGGTTTGTGGACCGCCATTATATCATAGAAGAAGAAGTTGTTGTGTGAGAATTTTGTGGTTCGTGAGGAGGGCTACTATTCTTTTTTCTTTTGGTTCTTGCGTATTTTCTGAATGTATTTTCTCATGGTTTGAGGGTTTGTTTATTGGTTTCCACTGTTTATCGTTTAGAGTTGAGGGGGGAGTAGGGGTAGTTTGTTAGGGCGGCGTGATGGCCTCAACCGAGTGGAGAAGAAACGCTGTCGCTTCGGGTCCGTTCCGGAGAAAGGTGTGGAGGAAGTTTTGCTCATGGTCGGCGAACAGGTTGGAGCGGAACATCTGGACTCTGCATCCAGAATGAACAAGGCGGTGGTTGTGTTAATGAAAAAGGTTTGTCTTGTTGTGAGGGGTGTGTTGGTGCAGATGTCGCCTCTTTCGATAAGAGTTGTGGTGGCTAATCTGCCTCCGTTTATTGCTTCCGAACAGACCCCAAGTAGTTGGTTAGTTTTGGTAAATTTGCAAGTGGTTTCCGTGTGCTCTCGGCTGGGTGCCAAGCGGAATCCGTTAAACATGTCTGTTTTCATAGACAAGTGTTTGTTTCTTACCAAACCTCAAGGTTACACAGGGGAGGGGTGGAACACAGGGTTTGCTAGCACAGATAGTTTTGGGTGTTTCTAGTGTGGGGATCATCAGTTATAGGCTACAAGCAGCAATATGATTGATAGGTAGGACAGGTATTGAACCCAAATAATCCCTACTCAGATGTGCTAAGCTCAACCCTAGTAAACATGCATTATAAAAACCTTCTATATAAAATTATCTCATATTGGGAGTAAATAGCCTCTGAATAGAAAAGAAAAAACACTGCATCTTCCAGCCCACCAATAAATGACATAATGCAACCTTGGCGGTTAGCATATTTACCTCAACATGCCCCTCGCTTGCGTGAGAAGGCAGAGTGCTCGATGCTGGTTGATGAATTTTACAATTAATGTACTAGGAAAATACATTTTTGTCGACCAGAGGTGACTGAATTAATGTTCAGGCTTATTGATAATCATTATAGTAATGAAGTATAATTTCAAAACATGACCATAAAAACAGGTAATAATAAACATGACTCATCATTATATTACTTCACAGTAATGTGTTTTCAGTCCTTCCTCTTGCGTTAGCAGTGTGGAAAGGGACAGTAAAAAGCTCAGGCAGGAGGAGTTTTCCTGTGAGGGGGAGGGGTGGTGTATCCAGGGAGAGAACTAAACTAATCTTCTGAAATGTCATTCATGGTCTTATGCTGCCATCTATTGGAATTATTAAGCAACTGCAGTAGTGCTGAATAAAGTGTTTTTCCTTACTAATCCTTACTAAAGTAGTGATTACTCAGAATTGCAAAATAAATGGCGGGGGGACCAGGAGGGAGGAGAGTACATTTTTTACATTTTAGTCATTTAGCAGATGCTCTTATCCAGAGCGACTTACAGTTAGTGAGTGCATACATTTTCATACTGTCCCACCATGGGAAACGAACCCACAACCCTGGTGTTGCAAGCGCCATGCTCTACCAACTGAGCTACACGGTAGTAGTGCATGGCCAAGTGGTGGTGCGCAGGCCGTGGAGAAAGCGGTGGTGGGGAGGGTTGCAGCTGGGCTACATGAGCTGAGGCAGGTTTCTGTAGTAACAGAGACTCCGGTGGGCAAAGGCTTGGTGGGCTCATCCCAGGAAATATTGCCTGTCATTGGGGAAGAGGCTCTGATCAGGGGGGAAGTGCAGGGGGGCAGAGACTGGGGAGGAGGAGGACGGTACCGTGCCAATGGAGGAGGAGGAAGAGGAAGAGGGGGGAGGTGAGTCTGCGGGAGCGGAGGACAAGGCGTCTCGTTTTCAGACGGCTCATTGGATCCAGAGCTGACAGCCAGTCAGGCTGAGGGCCCAGTATATACGGTGAGAGAACTTTCTAGGTTCCTGATGGAGACTAAAGGGGAAAAAGAAGGTTCTGCTGGAGTCTTATTTGATTGATCCTGGAAGGTTTGTAAGGTCAGTACAACACGTGATGAAAAATGAGGGGTTTAGTGTCCTCTCACCCAGGAAGCGGTATAGGCTGAGAAAATGGGTCATGGGTTCTTAAGGGCATGTCTTCAGAATCTGCTTAAATGGATGGTTTTTTCTGGCATGGCGGCTTTATGGGCTTCTCTACTGGTTTCTGATTGTGGTGATTTCCCTCCCACCTCTTATGGAGATTTCACGGTTAGACTTCCTTAACATGAACGGCGGCAGAGACTGGGGGAATAAGTCAAACAAAAACATTTAAACGTGATTTTTTTAGCAAGAGACACACAGTGATGTGATTAATGAAGTGTATTGGGGGTCTGGTGGAAGGGGACGCAGGTGCTGAGCCATGGCACAAATCTTAGTGCAGGGGTAGCAAAAGAGGTGTGTAAGGGTAGGTTGTTAGTGGTTAGAGCCAAAATCAATTTCCTTGTCTTTGCTTTCCAAAATGTGTCTGCACCTAGTACAGGGCTCAGTTCTCTGTTTCACCAGGGCCCAGGCAGGTGTCCTATTGGAAATTCCATGTAAAGCTCTTCCAAGATGTCACTTTTTGCTCAAGCTTTCAAGGCTTTTGGGAGAGGTGGGGACAGCAGAAGGGGGAGTAACTTCTGTTATGGGGAGATGAGGGAGCCTGATGGGTGGGTAACTTCTGTTGTGGGTAGATGAGGGAGCCTGATGGGTGGGTAACTTCTGTTGTGGGGGAGAGGAGGGAGCCTGATGGGTGGGTAACTTCTGTTGTGGGAAGATGAGGGAGCCTGATGGGTGGGTAACTTCTGTTGTGGAGGAGATGAGGGAGCCTGATGGGTGGGTAACTTCTGTTGTGGGGAGATGAGGGAGCCTGATGGGTGGGTAACTTCTGTTGTGGGGAGATGAGGGAGCCTGATGGGTGGGTAACTTCTGTTGTGGGGAGATGAGGGAGCCTGATGGGTGGGTAACTTCTGTTGTGGGGAGATGAGGGAGCCTGATGGGTGGGTAACTTCCTTTGTGGGGAGATTAGGGAGCCTGATGGGTGGGTAACTTCTGTTGTGGGGAGATGAGGGAGCCTGATGGGTGGGTAACTTCTGTTGTGGGGGAGATGAGGGAGCCTGATGGGTGGGTAACCTCTGTTGTGGGGAGATGAGGGAGCCTGATGGGTGGGTAACTTCTGTTGTGGGGGAGATGAGGGAGCCTGATGGGTGGGTAACTTCTGTTGTGGGGGAGATGAGGGAGCCTGATGGGTGGGTAACTTCTGTTGTGGGGAGATGAGGGAGCCTGATGGGTGGGTAACTTCTGTTGTGGGGAGATTAGGGAGCATGATGGGTGGGTAACTTCTGTTGTGGGGAGATGAGGGAGCCTGATGGGTGGGTAACTTCTGTTGTGGGGGAGATGAGGGAGCCTGATGGGTGGGTAACTTCTGTTGTGGGGAGATGAGGGAGCCTGATGGGTGGGTAACTTCTGTTGTGGGGGAGATGAGGGAGCCTGATGGGTGGGTAACTTCTGTTGTGGGGAGATGAGGGAGCCTGATGGGTGGGTAACTTCTGTTGTGGGGAGATGAGGGAGCCTGATGGGTGGGTAACTTCTGTTGTGGGGAGAGGAGGGAGCCTGATGGGTGGGTAACTTCTGTTGTGGGGAGATGAGGGAGCCTGATGGGTGGGTAACTTCTGTTGTGGGGAGATGAGGGAGCCTGATGGGTGGGTAACTTCTGTTGTGGGGGAGATGAGGGAGCCTGATGGGTGGGTAACTTCTGTTGTGGGGAGATGAGGGAGCCTGATGGGTGGGTAACTTCTGTTGTGGGGGAGATGAGGGAGCCTGATGGGTGGGTAACTTCTGTTTCGGGGGAGATGAGGGAGCCTGATGGGTGGGTAACTTCTGTTGTGGGGAGATGAGGGAGCCTGATGGGTGGGTAACTTCTGTTGTGGGGAGATGAGGGAGCCTGATGGGTGGGTAACTTCTGTTGTGGGGAGATGAGGGAACCTGATGGGTGGGTAACTTCTGTTGTGGGGGAGAGGAGGGAGCCTGATGGGTGGGTAACTTCTGTTGTGTGGGAGATGAGGGAGCCTGATGGGTGGGTAACTTCTGTTGTGGGGAGATGAGGGAGCCTGATGGGTGGGTAACTTCTGTTGTGGGGAGATGAGGGAACCTGATGGGTGGGTAACTTCTGTTGTGGTGAGATGAGGGAGCCTGATGGGTGGGTAACTTCTGTTGTGGGGGAGATGAGGGAGCCTGATGGGTGGGTAACTTCTGTTGTGAGGAGATGAAGGAGCCTGATGGGTGGGTAACTTCTGTTGTGGGGAGATGAGGGAGCCTGATGGGTGGGTAACTTCTGTTGTGGGGAGATGAGGGAGCCTGATGGGTGGGTAACTTCTGTTGTGGGGAGATGAGGGAGTCTGATGGGTGGGTAACTTCTGTTGTGGGGGAGATGAGGGAGCCTGATGGGTGGGTAACTTCTGTTGTGGGGAGATGAGGGAGCCTGATGGGTGGGTAACTTCTGTTGTGGGGGAGATGAGGGAGCCTGATGGGTGGGTAACTTCTGTTGTGAGGAGATGAATGAGCCTGATGGGTGGGTAACTTCTGTTGTGGGGAGATGAGGGAGCCTGATGGGTGGGTAACTTCTGTTGTGGGGAGATGAGGGAGCCTGATGGGTGGGTAACTTCTGTTGTGGGGAGATGAGGCTGTGGAGTTGTACTCTGATTTATAGAGGGCAGAACTCTGTGGTCCTCTGTAGCTCAATTGGTAGAGCATGGCGCTTGTAATGCCAGGGTAGTGGGTTCGATCCCCGGGACCACCCACATGTAAAAATGGTCTGTGAGCAGAACCTGAGAACAGGATAATAATAATAATAATAATAATAATAATAATAATATGCCATTTAGCAGACGCTTTTATCCAAAGCGACTTACAGTCATGTGCATACATTTTTGTGTATGGGTGGTCCCGGGGATTGAACCCACTACCCAGGCGTTACAAGCGCCGTGCTCTACCAGCTGAGCTACAGAGGACCACGTAATGTCGCGGTCGTATGCTGGGGCTTCATGTATGGTCAAGGTGTGGGGAGGGCTCAGTAGGCCAGTCTGGGTAGGGAGGGGCATTCACCAGGGATGCCCTCTGTCAGGGCAGCTATACACTCTTGTTATTGAGCCCTTTCTGGGCCTGCTACACAGGAGGCTACAGGGAGTGTGGGAGCCAGGCATAGGGTTGGGGACAGGCATAGCAGTGTCAGCATACGCTGATGACGTCTGTGTTGGTTAGGGATGCGCAGAACCTACAGGCCCTGGAGAATAGTTTGAGGGTGTACGAGGGGGCGTCTTCTGCTTAGGTAAACTGGGGCAAGAGTGAGGCTCTGTTATGTGGGGCATGGAGGGACAGGGCACCTCCGCAGCTTCCAGGGGGGTTGCAGTGGGGCTGTGAGTGGCTCAAGATGCTTGGGGTGTATCTGGGCTCGGAGGGTTGGGATAGGAAGAACTGGGAAGGAGTGTCACAAGCGGTGGTGTCGAGGCTGACGAAGTGGAGGTGGCTCATCTCCCAGGTGGCATACAGAGGGACGGTGCTGATCATCAACAACTTGGTGGCATCCTCTCTATGGCTTAAATTGGCCATTCTCAACGCCCCCGGTGGTCTGCTTGTGGACCTGCAGCGCAAGTTAGTGATTTTAAATTAGTGCACGCAAATTAGTGCACCTCCGCAGCTTCCAGGCGTTCTGCTTGTGGACCTGCACGCAATGTGCTTTTAGGGGTGGGGGTGTTAGTGTAATGAGGATGGCTCATTAAAGTAAGACAAGTCAGTCTCTCTCTCTCTCTCTCTCTTAACAGCGCTCTGCACAGGCAGCAGTGGAGGACAGTGATAAGATCTTTACCGAGCTGATCCGCTCCATTGAGAGAAGGCGCTCTGAGGTGAAGGAGCTGATCAGATCCCAAGAGACGGCTCTAGTGAGTCAAGCTGAAGGACTCCTGGAGCAACTGGAGCAGGAGATAGCTGAGCTGAGGAAGAGAAGCACTGAGCTGGAGCAGCTCTCACACACAGAGGATCACATCCATTTCCTCCAGGTAACTCAACTGCCTTGATACATGTGATATGAAATTAAAACTCTCAATCAGTTGGTTCTGCTCTGCTCTGTCTCTGTCTCTGTCTCTTGTGTCTCCTGAGTGGCGCAGTGGTCTAAGGCACTGCATCGCAGTGCTAACTGTGCCACTAGAGATCCTGGTTCGAATCCAGGCTCTGTCGCAGCCGGCCGCGACCGGGAGACTCATGGGCGGCGCACAATTGGCCCAGCGTCGTGTAGGGGTGGGAATGGCCGGCAGGGATGTAGCTCAGTTGATAGAGCATGGCGTTTGCAAAGCCAGGGTTGTGGGTTCGTTTCCCACGGGGGGCCAGTATATAAAGATATGTATTCACTAACTGTAAGTCGCTCTGGATAAGAGCGTCTGCTAAATGACTAAAATGTAAAAATGTAAATGTCTCTCTCTCTCTCTCTCTCTCCAGAGTTATCAGTCTCTCTCCAGTACCAGTGTATCTTCAGACTTACCCAGCATCGTTGTCCGTCCTCTTCAGTACTTTGGAGATGTGAGTAAGACTGTGTCTGAACTGAGAGAGACACTAGAAGACGTCCTTAAAGGAGAATGGACCAAGATCTCCACTACAGGTGTGTTGAAAATAATAAGAACATCAACTTTAGACCATTGAAAGTTCCCTACTAGTCATATACATGTGGAATATGGTATGATGATAACATTCCCTCTCTCTGTGAATGTGTTTGTGTGTCTGTAGTGAATATAGTGGATGTTGTACTGCCTCCAGAGCCCAAGACCAGAGAACAGTTCTTACAATGTGAGTCTCTTTATTCTGAAGTAACTAACAGTCTCTTTTTACTGACACTCCTAACAATCCCTCTAGAAATATATAGCAATAGTAGATCTAATCAAAGACTGGGTATCTATCTGACTGCTCATATTTCTCTGATTTGATCTCTGCTGTGCTCTAATCAAAGACAGGGTAGATACAGTATCTGACTTCACTTATTGTTCTAACTCCCCTCATTGGTCTCTGCTCTGCTCTTCTCCCAGATTCCTGTCAGCTCACACTGGACCCAAACACAGCACACAAACGCCTCTCTCTGTCTGAAGGAAACAGAAAGGTGACCTATACAGACAGAGTCCAACCATATCCTGATCATCCAGACAGATTCACCAACTACCAGGTTCTGTGTAGAGAGGGTCTGTCTGGACGCTGTTACTGGGAGGTGGAGTGGAGTGGGGGGGATGTTATCACAGCAGTCTCATATAAAGACATCAGCAGAACAGGGAGAGATGGTGAATTTGGATACAATGACAAGTCCTGGAGTTTAGTGTGCTCTAGTGGTGGTTATTGTTTCAGACACAATAATGTTGAGACTAAAGTATCAGGCCCTCAGTCCTCCAGAGTAGGAGTGGACCTGGATCACAAGGCAGGTACTCTGTCCTTCTACAGTGTCTCTGATACAATGACCCTCCTCCACAGAGTCCAGACCACATTCACTCAGCCCCTCTATCCTGGGTTTAATCTCTATTATGGTACTGCTGAGCTGGTTAAACTGTAGTAGGGTCCACATAGATACTAGTCATGCTGGTGTAGTCTATAGCTGAGCTGGTTAAACTGTAGTAGGGTCCACATAGATACTAGTCATGCTGGTGTAGTCTATAGCTGAGCTGGTTAAACTGTAGTAGGGTCCACATAGATACTAGTCATGCTGGTGTAGTCTATAGCTGAGCTGGTTAAACTGTAGTAGGGTCCACATAGATACTAGTCATGCTGGTGTAGTCTATAGCTGAGCTGGTTAAACTGTAGTAGGGTCCACATAGATACTAGTCATGCTGGTGTAGTCTATAGCTGAGCTGGTTAAACTGTAGTAGGCTCCACATAGATACTAGTCATGCTGGTGTAGTCTATAGCTGAGCTGGTTAAACTGTAGTAGGGTCCACATAGATACTAGTCATGCTGGTGTAGTCTATAGCTGAGCTGGTTAAACTGTAGTAGGGTCCACATAGATACTAGTCATGCTGGTGTAGTCTATAGCTGAGCTGGTTAAACTGTAGTAGGGTCCACATAGATACTAGTCATGCTGGTGTAGTCTATAGCTGAGCTGGTTAAACTGTAGTAGGCTCCACATAGATACTAGTCATGCTGGTGTAGTCTATAGCTGAGCTGGTTAAACTGTAGTAGGCTCCACATAGATACTAGTCATGCTGGTGTAGTCTATAGCTGAGCTGGTTAAACTGTAGTAGGGTCCACATAGATACTAGTCATGCTGGTGTAGTCTATAGCTGAGCTGGTTAAACTGTAGTAGGGTCCACATAGATACTAGTCATGCTGGTGTAGTCTATAGCTGAGCTGGTTAAACTGTAGTAGGGTCCACATAGATACTAGTCATGCTGGTAGTAGTCTATAGCTGAGCTGGTTAAACTGTAGTAGGGTCCACATAGATACTAGTCATGCTGGTGTAGTCTATAGCTGAGCTGGTTAAACTGTAGTAGGGTCCACATAGATACTAGTCATGCTGGTGTAGTCTATAGCTGAGCTGGTTAAACTGTAGTAGGGTCCACATAGATACTAGTCATGCTGGTGTAGTCTATAGCTGAGCTGGTTAAACTGTAGTAGGGTCCACATAGATACTAGTCATGCTGGTGTAGTCTATAGCTGAGCTGGTTAAACTGTAGTAGGCTCCACATAGATACTAGTCATGCTGGTGTAGTCTATAGCTGAGCTGGTTAAACTGTAGTAGGGTCCACATAGATACTAGTCATGCTGGTGTAGTCTATAGCTGAGCTGGTTAAACTGTAGTAGGGTCCACATAGATACTAGTCATGCTGGTGTAGTCTATAGCTGAGCTGGTTAAACTGTAGTAGGGTCCACATAGATACTAGTCATGCTGGTGTAGTCTATAGCTGAGCTGGTTAAACTGTAGTAGGGTCCACATAGATACTAGTCATGCTGGTGTAGTCTATAGCTGAGCTGGTTAAACTGTAGTAGGGTCCACATAGATACTAGTCATGCTGGTGTAGTCTATAGCTGAGCTGGTTAAACTGTAGTAGGGTCCACATAGATACTAGTCATGCTGGTGTAGTCTATAGCTGAGCTGGTTAAACTGTAGTAGGGTCCACATAGATACTAGTCATGCTGGTGTAGTCTATAGCTGAGCTGGTTAAACTGTAGTAGGGTCCACATAGATACTAGTCATGCTGGTGTAGTCTATAGCTGAGCTGGTTAAACTGTAGTAGGGTCCACATAGATACTAGTCATGCTGGTGTAGTCTATAGCTGAGCTGGTTAAACTGTAGTAGGGTCCACATAGATACTAGTCATGCTGGTGTAGTCTATAGCTGAGCTGGTTAAACTGTAGTAGGGTCCACATAGATACTAGTCATGCTGGTGTAGTCTATAGCTGAGCTGGTTAAACTGTAGTAGGGTCCACATAGATACTAGTCATGCTGGTGTAGTCTATAGCTGAGCTGGTTAAACTGTAGTAGGGTCCACATAGATACTAGTCATGCTGGTGTAGTCTATAGCTGAGCTGGTTAAACTGTAGTAGGGTCCACATAGATACTAGTCATGCTGGTGTAGTCTATAGCTGAGCTGGTTAAACTGTAGTAGGGTCCACATAGATACTAGTCATGCTGGTGTAGTCTATAGCTGAGCTGGTTAAACTGTAGTAGGGTCCACATAGATACTAGTCATGCTGGTGTAGTCTATAGCTGAGCTGGTTAAACTGTAGTAGGGTCCACATAGATACTAGTCATGCTGGTGTATCTATAGCTGAGCTGGTTAAACTGTAGTAGGGTCCACATAGATACTAGTCATGCTGGTGTAGTCTATAGCTGAGCTGGTTAAACTGTAGTAGGGTCCACATAGATACTAGTCATGCTGGTGTAGTCTATAGCTGAGCTGGTTAAACTGTAGTAGGGTCCACATAGATACTAGTCATGCTGGTGTAGTCTATAGCTGAGCTGGTTAAACTGTAGTAGGGTCCACATAGATACTAGTCATGCTGGTGTAGTCTATAGCTGAGCTGGTTAAACTGTAGTAGGGTCCACATAGATACTAGTCATGCTGGTGTAGTCTATAGCTGAGCTGGTTAAACTGTAGTAGGGTCCACATAGATACTAGTCATGCTGGTGTAGTCTATAGCTGA
>NW_028162389.1:50000-54792 GCF_964263955.1 Coregonus lavaretus | reverse complement strand
GACACCGGGCCATATGTTCAACGGGTGTTGAGCGTTCATAAATTAATCAGTTATTCTGCGCTCCGGCACACTCAGACGAGAGTGCTCTGAAATCGGAGTAGATCGCCAGAGTGAATTTACGAACACACCCATAGAATCAGAGAATCAGAGATCCTAGAATCAGAGAGTCCTAGAATCAGAGAATCAGAGAGTCATAGAATCAGAGAATCAGAGTCACAGAATCAGAGAGTCATAGAATCAGAGAGTCATAGAATCAGAGAATCAGAGTCACAGAATCAGAGAGTCAGAGAGTCAGAGAATCAGAGAGTCCTAGAATCAGAGAATCAGAGAGTCATAGAATCAGAGAATCAGATAATCAGAGCGTCATAGAATCAGACAGAGAATCAGAGAGTCATAGAATCAGAGAATCAGAGAGTCATAGAATCAGAGAGTCCTAGAATCAGAGAATCAGAGAGTCATAGAATCAGAGAATCAGAGAATCAGAGCGTCATATAATCAGACAGAGAATCAGAGAGTCATAGAATCAGAGAATCAGACAGTCATAGAAGCAGAGAATCAGAGAGTCACAGAATCAGAATGTCTCTAGTCAATCTAGTATAGTTGTATGATTCTGCGTCTGCTAGTCTGCGATCTAGATACCCTAGCCTGGGGGTCTGTCAGGTTCTACTTTAGACAAGCATGCTGGCATGGGGTTATAGGAAACACACAAACACACCTGTGTCCTCCGTCCGAAATAGTCCCCTATGCCCTTTATAGGGCACTACTTTACACCATTTACCAATATGTTTGTATCTGTCTATTAAATATATAATCTGTTGGAGGTGGTGGGGATTGTTAAGCTTTGATCATGTCTAATGTCTTGGCGTTTTAAACCAAAACAAAACGTTGGGAGAAAGTTGGGAGTTGGGTTTCCCTGTAAGGGGACCTCAGCTGTTCTAGAGTACACAAAAAAAAATGTATGCACGCATGACTGTAAGTCGCTTTGGATAAAAGCGTCTGCTAAATGGCATATTATTATTATTATTATTATTAGAGTCTGACTGTCCTACTCTCTGTGTTCGCTTAGGGGGAGAGGGGGAGAGAGGGGGGAGAGAGGGAGAGAGAGAGAGAGGGGGAGAGAGAGAGAGAGAGAGGAGAGAGAGAGAGAGAGAGAGAGAGAGAGAGAGAGAGAGAGAGAGAGAGAGAGAGAGAGAGAGAGAGAGAGAGAGAAGAGAGAGAGAGAGAGAGAGAGAGAGAGAGAGAGAGAGAGAGAGAGAGAGAGAGAGAGAGAGAAGAGAGGCAACAGGGTGGACTCTTGTCTGAAGATGCATTCCCTGTTTTCTGCTCACAAGTCACTACAGCATTCTCTCTTCTACCTGTTTATTTAACTCTCTCTCTCCCCGTCCCCCTCTCTCTCCAGAACCTGTGCTCATTATTCCAGAGTATAATATTTATTTAAAACCACTGAACCGCTGAATAAAAAAACACAGTTTGTTGTCCAAGACGTTTATAGAAGCTTGGCTCGCGCCTCTCTCCTCCTCTCCTCTCCTCTCCTCTCCTCCATATGTGTAGCAGCAGCAGCAGCAAACGGGCCTCTCTCTCTCTCTCTCTCTCTCTCTCTCTCTCTCTCTCCCTTCACTCTCGCTGATAAGGCTAAATGAAATGCTTCCTTTCAGTCCTGCTATCTAGGGCAGTCCACAGAATGCGCGGTGCTTTGTAAAGCGCTGGGGAGGAATGGGTCTTGTGCAGAGGTGTAGTCCAGGGTATACGCTGGTATACGGCGTATACCTACTTATTTTTCAGTCAGCATTGCGTATACCCACTTCTAAATCCCCCCTGATGCGCATCATTCAGTAATATCTGTGAGTCAGATTGCCTATTTTCTTCCTCGGGGATAGTGAAGCCATGACCCACCCTCCTCTGCCTCTAATTGGCTGGTACTCGCTGCTTTCACTGATTAGATTGGTTAACTTTAGGCATGAGGACTGATGAGCCAATCAGAGGCAGAGTAGGGCGGGTCATGCCGAGGAAAATATCGCTAATACCTCAGGTGCCAGTGAAAAAAAAAAAAAAAAAAACTCAGGTGCCGGTGCCACTTGACTACGATAACGGCAGCAGACCAAACAACGGATGAAGAAAGGACACAAGCGGCGGTGTGCCACCCCAGTTGATGGAAGACATCATTCTGAGGTAAGTTTTAAGGTGGTTTCCAAATGAATCATTATTTTAAACTACTGGCAAATTGCCAGTGACTGCACATTTAGAGGAGAAGAGATGTTGCCGCCAATAGTTAGTGCGAGTCGGCTAACGTTATGAAGCTAGCTACGTAGATTGGGATAATGTGGGGAAACCGGGGCATTGTTGGTTTTCAGTAAGTGTTTAATCAACCCAGTTCATAAGAATTTCATACCAGACTGATGAAACTGATTATCTCAATGTTTATGAAGCTTGTTTATTATTGTAAAGGTCTAAATTATAACGTTAGCCAAGTTACTAAGCCCTAAATTATAACATTAGCCAAGTTACTTAGCCCTAACTAACCTATATGATCTAGTTTAATTGCATAGTAGCTAAGCTGGTAGTTGATTTTTAAGTAAGTTAAAACACAAGAATGGGGACAAATAGTTTAAGATTCAGCCTAAAACAATATTGAGGTCTAATCAGGCTGTCTTATTTTGTATAGGGACAGGTAACCATGAAAAGGAAGGGAGATATTGCAGACTTTTTTGTAAAGAGGCACAAATCAGGCCCAGATCAGGCCCAGGCAGACCCCACCCCTAAAACCAGCAGCCCTGGCAGCTCTCAACCGGGAGCTAGCCAGGCAAGTCAGTGTGAGCATAGAGAAGGATCCAGTCTACCACCACCAGGTCAGAACACACAGGCAGTAAATTGCATCTCCAGTTTATTGAAAAGTGAAGCCTCACACTGTAACAAAAGGTGATTTTGACAGATTAAGCCTCATTTTGAATTTCTGTGTGATGTTATTTATTTTATTGCCCTTCTATTTATTTTGTCTGTATCCATGTTTGTTTTTTACAATGCTACTGTTATATAACATTTTGTGTTAAATTTGTTGTTTTTTTGTTAAATAAACTCTCCCAAGTATTTCACTCACTAATCTCCTGTATGCTTCAGCTTCACTTGCTGAAAATATTTCCACTTGGTTATGCAGATTGTTAATGTAAAGAGGGGGACCCATGTCTTGCTGATGACTATTGTGATCACAGTAGTGTGTGTGTGTGTGTGTGTGTGTGTGTGTAAGTGTGTGAGAGAGAGAGAGACAGGGAGATGCATAATTAGTTTTGTTGTTGTCTGTAGACATCAATAATGACTGGCCAGACCTGTGGAGTGCTAAACAAACAGAAGACTTCAAATCCAAGAACCCCTGGTTGGGATCCAAAAACAAAAAATTGGGTAAGTTTAGGTAGATTGCTAGTTTGGGTAACTTCTGAAACAGTGGGCACAGATAACTTTGTGTGTGTGTGTGTGTGTGTGTGTGTGTGTGTGTGTAAAGGACCATGCACACGTACAGCTGTGGATACAGGAGTAGTTACATTGTTTGTTTATGCTTCGCAGGATGTCTGGTCTGTAGCAGTGTGAACTCCATTGGGATCGACAAGGAGCAAGGACAAGGTGTATCGCTCTCAAGAGAATGGATGAACTTTGAAATTCAAGTGTCTGGCCAGGGAAGTAGAACAACAAGTTTGTCAATCTTGAGAAATAAGGTGAGGAAACATGCGTTGTCCAAGGCCCACACTCAGGCTGTGAAGGTGGCAGAGCAACAGAAAGAAGCTGCCATTGAGAATGCAGTGGAGACTATGACTGAGTCCTACATGAAGGAAACTGAAGCTGTGTTTCGAACAGCCTACCATCTGGCCAAAAAGAACCGACCCTTTTCTGACCATGAGAGCCTCATTGAGCTGCAGGAACTGAATGGTGTAAAAATGGGCTCAATACTTCATTCACGTTACAGTGCAACACAAATAATACAACATGTTGCTAGTGAGATGCAGAGCAAAATCATCAGTAGCATTATAGCATCATCCAGTAAGTTAGCTGTCCTAATTGACGAGGCATCTTCTTTAAGTCACAAAGCTGTCATGACAGTTTCTATTAAAGCATCAATTCAAGAAGAAAGCCCTGAGTTCATATTCCTGGAACTTGTTGAACTGGAAAATCAGAGAGCAGATGGCATATTACAGGCGTTACTCACCTGTTTAACTAATGCTGGCTTTACAGAAGAGTGGCTTCATGAAAACTGGGTAACATTTGTATCTGATGGAGCCAGTGTCATGCTAGGAAAGAAGTCAGGAGTAGCAACCAGACTGACTTTGAGATTCCCAAAGCTTTTTGTATGGCACTGCATGAACCATAGACTTGAACTTGCTGTGTCAGATGCAGTTGATGAGGTAAACTCTGTCAATCACTTTAAAACTTTTATCCAGAAGCTATACTCTCTGTATAGTGTGTCAAACAAAAATGAACGTGAACTTGTTAATGCAGCAGCTGAAGTAGGCTCACAACTTCTTCGCATTGGCAGAATCTTGGATGTACGCTGGGTGGCCAGTAGCTTTCGGACTGTTCGTGCTGTTTGGACATCCCTGGGAGCTCTTGTGCAGCACTTTAAAAATGCTTGCAGTGATGAGATGAGGTCCACCAAAGAGAGGCAGATGTACAGAGGTTTGTTAGACCGTGTTCAAAGTCCAGAATTCATTTGTGACCTTGGCCTCATGTACGACACTCTCCATGAACTAAGTCTCCTGTCACAGGAGCTTCAGTCTCGTTCTATAACGCTCCTCAGAGCAGAGCATCT
>NW_028162389.1:0-45000 GCF_964263955.1 Coregonus lavaretus | reverse complement strand
GCCCTGACTGTGACTGTTGGCTCTTTCAGCCACCCCCCCCCCCCCCCCCCCCCCCCCACTCCTCCTCCCCTCCTCCCCTCCCCCTCCTCCCTCCATCCTCCAGGGTTATGATTAAAGACTAAACGGAAAGCAGGAAGCACACACCATGCACTTATACACACGTCATCACAACAACAACAACAAACCTCCAGCCACACATTCTTCATCAATGGGATTTAATAATAAGATGCTGCTACATGTTCCTTCTATTTAGTCAAACACAAGTTGAAGCCTCCGCATGGTAGCATCTCTTATAGATGAATAGGCTGCAGAGGAAGAGATGGCTTTGTCACTTGACTAACTCCCAAGCACCCGGGGAAAAGGGTAGGCATGCATATAGCGGTGTAGCCTATGGGCAACTCTGAGTTTAAATATCGGTCTCACGGAGAGAATGGGGCAGCGCCTGGTAACGGTAGGCTACTTACTGTGCATCGCCGCGAACGGGTCGTGTTTACAGTGAATCTCCATCGTGCTGGTCTCACGGCTTGGGGGGGATGGAGGCCCCTACGGTATTAACGTCTTCACGAGCCCACCGGGTGCGCCCTTCTCTCTTGCGCTCACAACCCGAGAGTTACAAAAAACCAAAAACACCAAGAAGTCGTTAAGCCACGAAAAGACTGGTCCCTCCAAAATTAGAAGAAAAAAAATATATACATTTTTTTTCAATAGAATACTTTTTTTGAAAGCCTAAAGCTAACGAAAAATACACCAAAAAAATGTTGTAAAAAAATTATAGAGATTGTAACTATGATAACAATTTAATAAGAATTTAATTAAAACTCAAAGGACTCCGTTTCCTTCATTGGGAGTTCAGCGGGGTCACTCACTCCAACTATCCGGCTTTGGTGCCTCCAGGGCCGGGGGAGAAAACAAATAAATCACGGTCCCAATCCCTTCAACAGGACATTTCTGATTGAAAGACGAGAAAGTCCACAAAATAATTAATAATGTGAAAGTTATTATAGAAAAAAATAGACCAAGACCGAAACGTGTTAGTCTCTTGCGCTCCCCTCGTAACAGAATCTCTGTCGCCTTCTCGGTCCGTTGGCCCTGACCCCTGAACTGTGACTGCACGGGAGAGAAGCTGCTGTCATTCACACGGAGAACAGACGGTAAACCCTGCTCCCTCTCACCGGTCTGACTCGAGCCCCCGGTTAGAATCCCTCTTGCCTCCGGTAGGAGAACAGTTCGTTAGAAATCCCCGTTATGTTGAGTGTCCAGTTGATTCAGTGGATAGAACATTGCTCCAGCAGTGACCGTTGGAAAACAACGTTAGTCTTCTCCTCAGATCCTCCGGTTCCAGAAACACTTCCTAAACTCCATCACTGTCGTCGTGGCTTCCGTGAGAGCGCGCTGGGGTGAAACTGGGAGGCACATTTTGGAGAGAGAGATCAAATCGAAAAGTTTTTCGAAACGAAAATGAGAAATGGAGTCAAGACAAGTGACGTTAAATGGCTCATTATTTGAAGCGGTGAAGGGTTTTGGGGTGTCGAGTTGCTGTCCGGACTGTCGGTGTGAGCGGGAGAGCGCTGCTTGGATTCAGTTGGCTCGCTTGTTTGTTGCTCTTGAAGCATACACTGTCACACATATACACATAAAATCCCAGGGATGAGTGTGTGTGTGTGTGTGTGTCTGTACAGGAATGTCGCTGTGTGTGGAGCAGGAAAAAAAACGGTATTGTTCCTCGCGTAAACGCTCCCACCGTGAGCTCTATTCGGTTAGCTGCAGCGTGAGGAGCCACGATTGCGCACGCCGCGTTTCAGGACCTGCTCTCCTGTGGACAGCGCCCGCGCGCTAGCCCCCCATGGTCCTTACCCCACCTGTCAATCAAATCCCCCAACAGCCAATCACGGCCTTGTGCACCGCTCTGACGTCACGCCCTACTACCTGATAGGATCAGGCGGGGGCCAACCGCTGATTGGTCGGTCCGAATCCTGCGGGTGAACGACTCTCGGTTCGAATTTTCCCATAGACCAATAGGCGGCCTCGCATTGCGGCGGGGGGTTCTAAGGCAGTGGGTGATCTTACGTTTTAATTTCAATTACCAAGGTGAATAACTACTGCCTTTAGAGCCTTTTGAAGTCAATTTATTCCTGTCAATATTAACCGGTAAATTAATTGACTATTACTAAAAATGAGGCTTAGTTCTAGCCTATAATGAAAATAGCCTATAAAAATACTATTGAATTAAAAACCCGGGACCGGCTATATAGGCCTATCCGTTTCACTCAGACCTTTTAATTTATAGAAAATATTTGCAATCGAAAAGAAGACAACAATGGTATTTGGGAAGTAATTTGCATGAACAAAACTTAGTATAAACCAACGGAGGAAAAAAAAAACCTACAACACCGATGTATCCTAGATACACTATTCTAGAATTAGAACCTTCACAATTCACATTAGAACGTCTGTCCGTCTGTCTCTCGGCTTGTCAGTCAGTCTGTCAGTCAGTGTTATTGGGGGGAAACAACACTTCGCCTTCCTCCTCCTCCTCCTCGTCCTCAACAAACAAACACACCGTTTCTAGCTCCAATCTTATTAAATGTTCGCTCGAAGCCAAGGAAGGAAGGAAACCGGGCGCTATGTGAAACATGCAGCTCTTCTCATTAGGCCAAAGGGAATTGATTGGGAAAAAAGAGAGAGAGAGAGGGTGTAGTTAACGAAAAGCAACCGTCGCTCATGTTCTAGTTCAGAAAACTGAGCAGGATTCAATACATGCACGTCCCACCTGAGGTTCTATGAGACCACATTTTCACCCCTGAAATGAAATATTCACCGCACAAATAGCCTAAAGCTTCAACCAAATGAAACGTCGGTATTTTCTCCTTCCTCGACATTCATTCGTTCTCCCCAGCTTTGCTGATATCTAGCTATATTCATCCGTTCATCTAGTCGTCTTTAGCTCAACTGGGTAGAGCATGGCGCTTGTAACGCCAGGGTAGTGGGTTCGATCCCCGGGACCACCCATACGTTAAAAAAAAGCATGCGCACATGACTGTAAGTCGCTTCGGATAAAAGCGTCTGCTAAATGGCATATTATTATTATATTATACATCCATCAATAAATCTATCCATCCATCCATCCATCCCTCGCCATCCATCTACAGGCTTGTACTACACTAATACCGTTCATGGCTACCCTATAGGGCTACACAAGGCTACTAGCTAATAATAGTCGAATCATAATAATAATAATAATAATAATAGCAACAATTAGTTTATAACTATTCCACAGTTTGTGTGTATTTACATTTACATTTACATCATTTAGCAGACGCTCTTATCCAGAGCGACTTACAAATTGGGTTATATGTAGGCAAACGTGTGCCTTTAAAAAAAATAAAAATAAATGTATGTATGTATTTCTGTCCTTGAGCTGTTCTTGTCTATTAATGTTCTGTATTATGTCGTGTTTCGTGTTTTGTGTTCTGGACCCCAGGAAGAGTAGCTGCTGCTTCTGCAACAGCTAATGGGGATCCCTAATGAAATACCAAAATACCAATAGACAGTGGAACGATTATAACCAGTATATTTGCTGTATTGTTTAGTGTTTTAAAGTAGTAATTCATAATTCATCACTACTATCCACAAGGTGCTGTCTAACATCTACTTTTACTGTTTTACACACGCGTTTCGTCTTTAAAGGGGCATTCTGCAGTTGCTACATACATTTTTTTGACTTTTGAATGAATGATATGTACCTATTGTTTTTGAAGACCGCAACTGTCATCCCTCGTCAGAACCCCGAATATAAGCTGCTTTTATTCCATTGTTTGTAAACAATGTAAATTGTAAACAAACTCTGTATATCCTGAAAACAACAATTCGATTTGTTATTTTTTTTCAACTGCTGATTGCCAACCTTAACATTTATCTAATGCTTTATTATAAATTCATTCAACTATTTAAACCTCAATCCAACTGAAAAACCCCCAAACATTTTAGAATACTGAATTATCTTGGTTAAGAAGACTAATTCCAAAATGTTGGTCCCGGTTTATATAGTCGCCTTTACTTCCCTACAGGTCCCCTGTAGCTCAGTTGGTAGAGCATGGCGCTTGCAACGCCAGGGTTGTGGGTTCGTTTCCCACAGGTTGGCCAGTATTAAAATGTATACACTCACTTAACTGTAAGTGGCTCTGGATAAGAGCGTCTGCTAAATGACTAAAATGAAAATATAGGTCTACTGCGTTTGACCTAACTGAGACAACACGTGTACATGATAAAACAATTTCAATGTGTGTTTCATATGTAGGCTACACATTTCAAAAGTAGCCTAGGTCATGTATCCGTCTGTATGTTTCTCCATCCGCTGCCATACATAGTTGCGATCATGAGGCCCTGGCTGTTTGTAACTGGTTAGATTACTAGAGGACGTCCACAGTTACACCACCAGGGGGCGACACAACTCATGTCCTCACACACACACACACAGAGAGAGAGAGAGAGAGAGAGAGAGACATGGCTTCCATCAGGGACAGGTTTTTTTCTAGAACGTTTGCAATTGATGTTGTAGGCTACTAAAACCTTCGTTGTAAAAAGGAAAATAGGTTATCCACCAAGATCCACCAAGATCCACCAAGATCCACCAAGATCCACCAGGATCCACCAAGATCCACCAAGATCCACCAAGATATTACAAGATCCACCAAGATATTACAAGATCCACCAAGATATTACAAGATCTTGGTCATTGCATTTCATGTTTTAAAATGTGTCAGTCAGATATTTACTTCAGATTTGTCTTGATGTTTCCAACTAAATCCAGGAAGAACCTATATATAGTCTGAGAGGTTTAGAGACAGAACACAGAGTTTCCACCATGCAGTCAACTGAACACAGAGTCAGATCACCATGCAGTCAACTGAACACAGACTCACCATGCAGTCAACTGAACACAGACTCACCATGCAGTCAGCTGAACACAGAGTCAGATCACCATGCAGTCAGCTGAACACAGAGTCAGATCACCATGCAGTCAACTGAACACAGAGTCAGATCACCATGCAGTCAGCTGAACACAGAGTCAGATCACCATGCAGTCAACTGAACACAGAGTCAGATCACCATGCAGTCAACTGAACACAGACTCACCATGCAGTCAACTGAACACAGAGTCAGATCACCATGCAGTCAACTGAACACAGAGTCAGATCACCATGCAGTCAACTGAACACAGTCAGATCACCATGCAGTCAACTGAACACAGAGTCAGATCACCATGCAGTCAGCTGAACACAGAGTCAGATCACCATGCAGTCAACTGAACACAGAGTCAGATCACCATGCAGTCAGCTGAACACAGACTCACCATGCAGTCAGCTGATCACAGAGTCAGATCACCATGCAGTCAACTGAACACAGAGTCAGATCACCATGCAGTCAGCTGAACACAGACTCACCATGCAGTCAACTGAACACAGTCAGATCACCATGCAGTCAACTGAACACAGAGTCAGATCACCATGCAGTCAGCTGAACACAGACTCACCATGCAGTCAACTGAACACAGTCAGATCACCATGCAGTCAACTGAACACAGAGTCAGATCACCATGCAGTCAGCTGAACACAGACTCACCATGCAGTCAACTGAACACAGAGTCAGATCACCATGCAGTCAACTGAACACAGAGTCAGATCACCATGCAGTCAACTGAACACAGACTCACCATGCAGTCAACTGAACACAGTCAGATCACCATGCAGTCAACTGAACACAGAGTCAGATCACCATGCAGTCAACTGAACACAGAGTCAGATCACCATGCAGTCAACTGAACACAGAGTCAGATCACCATGCAGTCAACTGAACACAGACTCACCATGCAGTCAACTGAACACAGTCAGATCACCATGCAGTCAACTGAACACAGAGTCAGATCACCATGCAGTCAACTGAACACAGAGTCAGATCACCATGCAGTCAACTGAACACAGAGTCAGATCACCATGCAGTCAGCTGAACACAGACTCACCATGCAGTCAGCTGAACACAGAGTCAGATCACCATGCAGTCAGCTGAACACAGAGTCAGATCACCATGCAGTCAGCTGAACACAGAGTCAGATCACCATGCAGTCAGCTGAACACAGAGTCAGATCACCATGCAGTCAGCTGAACACAGAGTCAGATCACCATGCAGTCAACTGAACACAGAGTCAGATCACCATGCAGTCAACTGAACACAGACTCACCATGCAGTCAACTGAACACAGAGTCACCATGCAGTCAACTGAACACAGAGTCAGATCACCATGCAGTCAACTGAACACAGAGTCAGATCACCATGCAGTCAACTGAACACAGAGTCAGATCACCATGCAGTCAACTGAACACAGACTCACCATGCAGTCAACTGAACACAGACTCACCATGCAGTCAACTGAACACAGACTCACCATGCAGTCAACTGAACACAGTCAGATCACCATGCAGTCAACTGAACACAGAGTCAGATCACCATGCAGTCAACTGAACACAGAGTCACCATGCAGTCAACTGAACACAGTCAGATCACCATGCAGTCAACTGAACACAGTCAGATCACCATGCAGTCAACTGAACACAGAGTCAGATCACCATGCAGTCAACTAAAGATGTAGGTTATGTTCAAAAGTTTTGAGAATGACACAAATATTAATTTTCAAAAAGTCTGCTGCCTCAGTTTTTATGATGGCAATTTGCATATACTCCAGAAAGTTATGAAGAGTGATCAGATGAATTGCAATTAATTGCAAAGTCCCTCTTTGCCATGAAAATGAACTTAATCCCCCAAAAACATTTCCACTGCATTTCAGCCCTGTCACAAAAGGACCAGCTGACATCATCTCATTAACAAAGGTGAGAGTGTTGACGAGGACAAGGCTGGAGATCACTCTGTCATGCTGATTGAGTTAGAATAACAGACTGGAAGCTTTAAAAGGAGGGTGGTGCTTGAAATCATTGTTCTTCCTCTGTTAACCATGGTTACCTGCAAGGAAACACGTGCCGTCATCATTGCTTTGCACAAAAAGGGCTTCACAGGCAAGGATATTGCTGCTAGTAAGATTACACCTAAATCAACCATTTATCGGATCATCAAGATCTTCAAGGAGAGAGGTTCAATTGTTGTGAAGAAGGCTTCAGGGCGCCTAAGAAAGTCCAGCAAGCGCCAGGACCGTCTCCTAAAGTTGATTCAGCTGCGGGATCGGGGCACCACCAGTACAGAGCTTGCTCAGGAATGGAAGCAGGCAGGTGTGAGTGCATCTGCACGCACAGTGAGGTGAAGACTTTTGGAGGATGGCCTGGTGTCAAGAAGGGCAGCGAAGAAGCCACTTCTCTCCAGGAAAAACCTCAGGGACAGACTGATATTCTGCAAAAGGTACAGGGATTGGACTGCTGAGGACTGGGGTAAAGTCATTTTCTCTGATGAATCCCCTTTCCGATTGTTTGGGGCATCCGGAAAAAAGCTTGTCCGGAGAAGACAAGGTGAGCGCTACCATCAGTCCTGTGTCATGCCAACAGTAAAGCATCCTGAGACCATTCATGTGTGGGGTTGCTTCTCAGCCAAGGGAGTGGGCTCACTCACAATTTTGCCTAAGAACACAGCTATGAATCAAGAATGGTACCAACCCATCCTCCGAGAGCAACTTCTCCCAACCATCCAAGAACAGTTTGGTGACGAACAATGCCTTTTCCAGCATGATGGAGCACCTTGCCATAAGGCAAAAGTGATAACTAAGTGGCTCGGGGAACAAAACATTCGAAATGTTGGGTCCATGGCCAGGAAACTCCCCAGATCTTAATCCCATTGAGAACTTGTGGTCAATCCTTCAAGAGGCGGGTGGACAAACAAAACCCCACAAATTCTGACAAACTCCAAGCAATGATTATGCAAGAATGGGCTGCCATAGGTCAGGATGTGGCCCAGAAGTTAATTGACAGCATGCCAGGGCGGATTGCAGAGGTCTTGAAAAAGAAGGGTCAACACTGCAAATATTGACTCTTTGCATAAACTTAATGTAATTGTCAATAAAAGCCTTTGACACTTATGAAATGCTTGTAATTATACTTCAGTATACCATAGAGAGCTGGGTATAGATGGTTTAGAGATAGATAGAGAGCTGGGTATAGATGGTTTAGAGATAGATAGAGAGCTGGGTATAGATGGTTTAGAGATAGAGAGAGAGCTGGGTATAGATGGTTTAGAGATAGATAGAGAGCTGGGTATAGATGGTTTAGAGATAGATAGAGAGCTGGGTATAGATGGTTTAGAGATAGATAGAGAGCTTGGTATAGATGGTTTAGAGATAGATAGAGAGCTGGGTATAGATGGTTTAGAGATAGATAGAGAGCTGGGTATAGATGGTTTAGAGATAGATAGAGAGCTGGGTATAGATGGTTTAGAAATAGATAGAGAGCTGGGTATAGATGGTTTAGAGATAGAGAGCTGGGTATAGATGGTTTAGAGATAGATAGATAGAGAGCTGGGTATAGATGGTTTAGAGATAGATAGAGAGCTGGGTATAGATGGTTTAGAGATAGATAGAGAGCTGGGTATAGATGGTTTAGAGATAGATAGAGAGCTGGGTATAGATGGTTTAGAGATAGAGAGAGAGCTGGGTATAGATGGTTTAGAGATAGATAGCGAGCTGGGTATAGATGGTTTAGAGAGAGAGAGAGAGCTGGGTATAGATGGTTTAGAGATAGAGAGAGAGCTGGGTATAGATGGTTTAGAGAGAGAGAGAGAGCTGGGTATAGATGGTTTAGAGATAGAGAGAGAGCTGGGTATAGATGGTTTAGAGATAGATAGAGAGCTGGGTATAGATGGTTTAGAGATAGAGAGAGAGCTGGGTATAGATGGTTTAGAGATAGATAGATAGAGAGCTGGGTATAGATGGTTTAGAGATAGATAGAGAGCTGGGTATAGATGGTTTAGAGATAGAGAGCTGGGTATAGATGGTTTAGAGATAGAGAGAGAGCTGGGTATAGATGGTTTAGAGATAGATAGAGCTGGGTATAGATGGTTTAGAGATAGAGAGAGAGCTGGGTATAGATGGTTTAGATAGAGAGAGAGCTGGGTATAGATGGTTTAGAGATAGAGAGAGAGCTGGGTATAGATGGTTTAGAGATAGAGAGAGAGCTGGGTATAGATGGTTTAGAGATAGAGAGAGAGCTGGGTATAGATGGTTTAGAGAGAGAGCTGGGTATAGATGGTTTAGAGATAGAGAGAGAGCTGGGTATAGATGGTTTAGAGATAGATAGAGAGCTGGTTATAGATGGTTTAGAGATAGATAGAGAGCTGGGTATAGATGGTTTAGAGATAGATAGAGAGCTGGGTATAGATGGTTTAGAGATAGAGAGAGAGCTGGGTATAGATGGTTTAGAGATAGATAGAGAGCTGGGTATAGATGGTTTAGAGATAGATAGAGAGCTGGGTATAGATGGTTTAGAGATAGATAGAGAGCTGGGTATAGATGGTTTAGAGATAGAGAGAGAGCTGGGTATAGATGGTTTAGAGATAGATAGAGAGCTGGGTATAGATGGTTTAGAGATAGATAGAGAGCTGGGTATAGATGGTTTAGAGATAGATAGAGAGCTGGGTATAGATGGTTTAGAGAGAGAGAGCAGGGTATAGATGGTTTAGAGATAGATAGAGAGCTGGGTATAGGTGGTTTAGAGATAGAGAGAGAGCAGGGTATAGATGGTTTAGAGATAGAGAGAGAGAGCTGGGTATAGATGGTTTAGAGATAGAGAGAGAGTTGGGTATAGATGGTTTAGAGATATAGAGAGAGAGCTGGGTATAGATGGTTTAGAGATAGAGAGAGAGTTGGGTATAGATGGTTTAGAGATAGATAGAGAGCTGGGTATAGATGGTTTAGAGATAGATAGAGAGCTGGGTATAGATGGTTTAGAGATAGATAGAGAGCTGGGTATAGATGGTTTAGAGATAGATAGAGAGCTGGGTATAGATGGTTTAGAGATAGATAGAGAGCTGGGTATAGATGGTTTAGAGATAGAGAGAGAGCTGGGTATAGATGGTTTAGAGATAGATAGAGAGCTGGGTATAGATGGTTTAGAGATAGATAGAGAGCTGGGTATAGATGGTTTAGAGATAGAGAGAGAGCTGGGTATAGATGGTTTAGAGATAGATAGCGAGCTGGGTATAGATGGTTTAGAGATAGAGAGAGAGCAGGGTGTAGATGGTTTAGAGAGAGAGCTGGCTATAGATGGTTTAGAGATAGATATAGAGCAGGGTATAGATGGTTTAGAGATAGAGAGAGAGCTGGGTATAGATGGTTTAGAGATAGATAGAGAGCTGGGTATAGATGGTTTAGAGATAGAGAGAGAGCTGGGTATAGATGGTTAAGAGATAGAGAGAGAGCTGGGTATAGATGGTTTAGAGATAGATAGAGAGCTGGGTATAGATGGTTTAGAGATAGATAGAGAGCTGGGTATAGATGGTTTAGAGATAGATAGAGAGCTGGGTATAGATGGTTTAGAGATATATAGAGAGCTGGTTATAGATGGTTTAGAGATAGATAGAGAGCAGGGTATAGATGGTTTAGAGATAGATAGAGAGTTGGGTATAGATGGTTTAGAGATAGATAGAGCTGGGTATAGATGGTTTAGAGATAGATAGAGAGCTGGGTATAGATGGTTTAGAGATAGAGAGAGAGCTGGGTATAGATGGTTTAGAGATAGATAGAGAGCTGGGTATAGATGGTTTAGAGATAGAGCTGGGTATAGATGGTTTAGAGATAGATAGAGAGCTGGGTATAGATGGTTTAGAGATAGATAGAGAGCAGGGTATAGATGGTTTAGAGATAGAGAGAGAGCTGGGTATAGATGGTTTAGAGATAGAGAGAGAGCTGGGTATAGATGGTTTAGAGATAGATAGAGAGCTGGGTATAGATGGTTTAGAGATAGATAGAGAGCTGGGTATAGATGGTTTAGAGATAGATAGAGAGCTGGGTATAGATGGTTTAGAGATAGATAGAGAGCTGGGTATAGATGGTTTAGAGATAGAGAGAGAGTTGGGTATAGATGGTTTAGAGATAGATAGAGAGCTGGGTATAGATGGTTTAGAGATAGATAGAGAGCTGGGTATAGATGGTTTAGAGATAGCGAGAGAGCTGGGTATAGATGGTGTAGATAGAGAGCTGGGTATATATGGTTTAGAGATAGAGAGAGAGCTGGGTATAGATGGTTTAGAGATAGAGAGAGAGCTGGGTATAGATGGTTTAGAGATAGATAGAGAGCAGGGTATAGATGGTTTAGAGATAGATAGAGAGCTGGGTATAGATGGTTTAGAGATAGAGAGAGAGCTGGGTATAGATGGTTTAGAGAGAGAGCTGGGTATAGATGGTTTAGAGATAGATAGAGAGCTGGGTATAGATGGTTTAGAGATAGAGAGCTGGGTATAGATTGTTTAGAGATAGATAGAGAGCTGGGTATAGATGGTTTAGAGATAGATAGAGAGCTGGGTATAGATGGTTTAGAGATAGAGAGAGAGCTGGGTATAGATGGTTTAGAGATAGAGAGTTGGGTATAGATGGTTTAGAGATAGAGAGAGAGTTGGGTATAGATGGTTTAGAGATAGAGAGAGAGCTGGGTATAGATGGTTTAGAGATAGAGAGAGAGCTGGGTATAGATGGTTTAGAGATAGATAGAGAGCTGGTTATAGATGGTTTAGAGATAGATAGAGAGCTGGGTATAGATGGTTTAGAGATAGAGAGAGAGCTGGGTATAGATGGTTTAGAGATAGATAGAGAGCTGGGTATAGATGGTTTAGAGATAGATAGAGAGCTGAGTATAGATGGTTTAGAGATAGATAGAGAGCTGGGTATAGATGGTTTAGAGATAGATAGAGAGCTGGGTATAGATGGTTTAGATAGATAGAGAGCTGGTTATAGATGGTTTAGAGATAGATAGAGAGCTGGGTATAGATGGTTTAGAGATAGAGAGAGAGCTGGGTATAGATGGTTTAGAGATAGAGAGAGAGCTGGGTATAGATGGTTTAGAGATAGAGAGAGAGCTGGGTATAGTTGGTTTAGAGATAGAGAGAGAGCTGGGTATAGATGGTTTAGAGATAGAGAGAGAGCTGGGTATAGATGGTTTAGAGATAGATAGAGAGCTGGGTATAGATGGTTTAGAGATAGATAGAGAGCTGGGTATAGATGGTTTAGAGATAGATAGAGAGCTGGGTATAGATGGTTTAGAGATAGATAGAGAGCTGGTTATAGATGGTTTAGAGATATATAGAGAGCTGGGTATAGATGGTTTAGAGATAGATAGAGAGCTGGGTATAGATGGTTTAGAGATAGAGAGAGAGCTGGGTATAGATGGTTTAGAGATAGAGAGAGAGCTGGGTATAGATGGTTTAGAGATAGAGAGAGAGCTGGGTATAGATGGTTTAGAGATAGAGAGAGAGCTGGGTATAGATGGTTTAGAGAGAGAGAGAGAGCTGGGTATAGATGGTTTAGAGATAGAGAGAGAGCTGGGTATAGATGGTTTAGAGATAGATAGAGAGCTGGGTATAGTTGGTTTAGAAATAGATAGAGAGCTGGGTATAGTTGGTTTAGAGAGAGAGAGAGAGCTGGGTATAGATGGTTTAGAGATAGAGAGAGAGCTGGGTATAGATGGTTTAGAGATAGATAGAGAGCTGGGTATAGATGGTTTAGAGATAGAGAGAGAGCTGGGTATAGATGGTTTAGAGAGAGAGAGAGAGCTGGGTATAGATGGTTTAGAGAGAGAGAGAGAGCTGGGTATAGATGGTTTAGAGATAGAGAGAGAGCTGGGTATAGATGGTTTAGAGATAGATAGAGAGCTGGGTATAGATGGTTTAGAGATAGAGAGAGAGCTGGGTATAGATGGTTTAGAGATAGATAGAGAGCTGGGTATAGTTGGTTTAGAGATAGAGAGAGAGCTGGGTATAGATGGTTTAGAGATAGAGAGAGAGCTGGGTATAGATGGTTTAGAGATAGAGAGAGAGCTGGGTATAGATGGTTTAGAGATAGAGAGAGAGCTGGGTATAGATGGTTTAGAGAGAGAGAGAGAGCTGGGTATAGATGGTTTAGAGATAGAGAGAGTTGGGTATAGATGGTTTAGAGATAGATAGAGAGCTGGGTATAGATGGTTTAGAGATAGAGAGAGCTGGGTATAGATGGTTTAGAGATAGATAGAGAGCTGGGTATAGATGGTTTAGAGATAGAGAGAGCGCTGGGTATAGATGGTTTAGAGATAGATAGAGAGCTGGGTATAGATGGTTTAGAGATAGATAGAGAGCTGGGTATAGATGGTTTAGAGATAGATAGAGCTGGGTATAGATGGTTTAGAGATAGAGACTGTGAATAATTGTCATTAAGATTCTACCAACTTTGCATAACTCATAGGGCAACATACATTGAGTGTACAAAACATTATGAACACCTGCTCTTTCCACAGACTGCCAGGTGAATCCAGGTGAAAGCTATGGTCCCTTATTGATGTCACTTGTTAAATCCACTTCAATCAGTGTAGATGAAGGGGAGGAGACAGGTTAAAGAAGGATTTTTAAGCCTTGAGACGATTGAGTCACGGATTGTGTATGTGTGCCATTCAGAGGGTGAATGGGCAAGACAAAAAATTTGCCTTTGAACGGGGTATGGTAGTAGGTGCCAGGCACACCGGTTTGTGTCAAGAACTGCAACGCTGCTGGGGGTTTTCACACTCACCAGTTTCCCTTGTGTATCAAGAATGGTCCACCACCCAAAGGACATCCAACCACCTCTTGGAAGGCCATTCTGGTGTGTCTTTGGCATTAACAATACAACTCTATCCCAGGGTTAAGTTTTCAGAAGACTGAGGCGGGTTTTCCTCCAACTGTGGTGGCAGCATCCTGTTATGGGTATGCTTGTCACCGGCAGGGACTGGGAAGTTAGGATCAAAATAAAATATGAAAGGAGCAAAGCCCAGGTAAAAAAGTTAGAAGAAAACCCACCTCAGTCTTCTGAAAACCTAACCCTGGGATCGTTTTATTTTTCAGTGAGACAATTACACATATGTTTATGAAAAAGTACCACCAGAATAGCTTTCCAAGAGGTGTTGAGTGCTCCTGAGTGGTCTAGTCTCAGTCCTGATTTTTAAATCTGCTTAAAAAATCATATACAAGGTTTAAATATCGTCGTCCATCAATGATCCCCAACCAAATGTACTGAGCTTGAGCCATTTTGACAAAAATGGTGGATATGTGTTGCCCTGAGAGTTGTGCGGAAGTTGGTAGAATCTTAATGAAAATGATTCACAGCTGTAATGGCGGCAACAGGTGCGTCCACTCAGGGGGGGGGGGGACTTATCCAATTATGATACTGTATTTCCGTCTTTTCTTTCTTAATTTTGAAAATGTTCTAGAAGTTTTCACTTTGAGGAGTAGGTTGTGTAGATCTTTAGTAAAAAAATATATATATAATTTAATCCCTTTTTAGATGACATTTTAAGACAGCAAAAAATGTTCAAGCGGGTGAAAACTTTCTATAGGCACGGGTATGTTACTCGCGATGGTAACTTGAGATTGTCACGTAGCCTACAGATTGACAGCTATTGTGGCAAACGTTTTTAATTGGGATATTTACAGCAGTTTTAAATGGTTATATAAAGGGATAGTACGTGATTATTACGGGTTATATTTCCCCGGGTTTTATCTGTCGTCCCAAACGGTATCCCATTTCCTATATGTTACACTACTTTAGACCAGGGCCCATAGGAACATAGGGAATATGTGACTTCCATTTGGGAGTCACGTATGGACAAACTGAAAGAATGCCAGCTATGGCGTGAATATGCCTGTTGTGGTGATAATACAACCTGATTATATAACATAATATCAATAGAGAGGCACGTGTACGTTTTTGTTTGATTATTTGAGCAACACAGTGAGCAACATCGGTTGAAAGACGTATTTTTTTTCAACGTCTTTGTTCTCAATAAGGATATGGCGGCAAACATAACAAACTGACATGGGGTACGACGAGGAAATATAATGGGACACATTCAGCTAGGCTCTTTGGAGTCTTAACCACTCAAAGCAGCGAAGAAGACCCTAAACGAACGAAATATCAATCGAATATCATTACAACCAGTTTATACACTTTCATAACTTCTTTCGCAACGTCTCATATGCTCTTGAAAGGAAACTATATAAGAGCCATATAATGCCTGAATAGCTGTTATGTGTCCCGTTATAATTCCTCGTTTGACTCTGCCTGCATTTGGCCTCTGAAAAAAGCTGTCCAAAGTTCCGTGTTTAGACTCAAGCACAAGCCTGAAGAAATCACATCTTCAATTGTATTATTTTCGGATGTTTTTTTTTTAAATTATGATTTCTGTCCTCATTCTCCCGCCAAGTCTATAGGCCTATACAAGCTTTCACAGATATTCCCCCGGAAATAAAAATAAATAAATCAACTAAAACTGCCGTTCCTTATCCTCGTCTCTTAGTCCTCCGATTAGCCAAATTAAATACATAAAGCAATTAAAAAAAACACCCAACACAGCCAAATCATGTATACAAATGATTGTTGCTTTAGGCTGGGGATATTTGGGAGAGGAGAACTAACTTCTATCACGATACGGTGAGTTTATTCCAAGACGTTCTGACTTATTACCATAATTCATTACCTCTATCCCAGTCAGAACAGGGGGATGGAGAGGGGGGAGAAGAAAGAGAAGAGAGGAGGGGGTGCTTCTTTAAAAAGTGGTTGGGACGTGATCATCATCGGAGGCAGAAAATTCGAGGCAGAATTGTTGTTTGGTTTTAGTTCCATCCATACCTCTTCCCCTTTACTTTCTTTTTTACTTCCGCCAAGTTCTCTCTCTCTGTCTCTCTCTCTCTCTCTGTCTCTCTCATCTCTCTGTCTCTCTCTCTCTCTCTGTCTCTCTCTCTCTCTCTCTCTCTCTCTCTCTCTCTCTCTCTCTCTCTCATCTCTCTCTCTCCTCTCTCTCACTCTCTCTCGGTCTCTCTCTCCTATCTCTCTCTCTCTCTCTCTGTCTCTCTCTCTCTCTCTCTCTCTCTCGGTCTCTCTCTCTCTATCTCTCTCTCTCTCTCTCTCTCTCTCTCTCTCTCTCTCTCTCTCTCTCTCTCTCTCTGTCTCTCTCTCTCTCTCTGTCTCTCTCTCTCTCTCTCTCTCTCTCTCTCTCTCCTCTCTCTCTCTCTCTCTCTCTCTCTCTGTCTCTCTCTCTCTCTCTCTCTCTCTCTCTCTCTCTCTCTCTCGGTCTCTCTCTCTCTATCTCTCTCTCTCTCTCTCTCTCTCTGTCTCTCTCTCTCTCTCTCTCTCTCTCTCGGTTTTTGGGTGTGTGAGCCCCCCGAACGAAAAAGCAATGAAAAATTAACAGCGCATGTTAACTCCGCTCTCCTTTATTACACGCCCGCGTGACTGTCAACATAATGAGAAAAAGCGCGCCATATCTCTCCGCCTTTTAAGTTTGCATTCGTTTATTAAAAAAATAAATAAAGGCGTAACTAATAAATACAGTATAGCCTATATGTCACTAACAGGAAAGGGAACGGCTTGAGCATTTAAAAAAAAACACGGGTCACCATTCCAACCAAGCGTATAGGCCTAGGCAACATCTTCGGCTTGACGTAAGAATATGTTCCTACAAGTAGGTTCAATTCCACTAATATTTCTGCATGTGAGTATAGTTACCCAGGAGAACGCTAGCTTGATGATATGCAATCGAAGATATTGTCCGTTGCTGTGCTGTTTCATTGCATGCATCCCAACTGGTAGGCACTCCATAGTGAGTGAATAGGGGTGGCCATTTGAGACAGAACCAGTGTGTGACCTTTCGTTTTGACTCTGAAGAATATCTACTCAAGTCTGTCAATAAAATCGTCAAATAGAAACGTTAAGGATAGCTTTGGAGTTTTGTATTTCACGATTTGCGGTGGTATTTCGTGATATATGTCTACACAAAATAAATATTTGTGGGACACGTTTAACATGGTGTTAAACTGAAGGCAACAGAACAAACATTCGTATACGTTGTCTTCTGGTTCGTCCTTATCAAAGGTTAGTTGTTCTGAGAGAAAAAAAAAAGACATTCCTCCCCTTCACGTTCCTCTTGGACTTCCGGGTCTGTAACCTATACACTACGGACGGTATAAAGCACGAACCCCGCTACCGATGGGGAGTGAGTAACAGAGTAACGTGACCACGGTGCCCTACTTCAATAGACTGCATGCGCGCGGTAAACAATTCTATAAATTATTTCACGGGTCAAGAGACGGCGGCGGCGGGGGGGGGGGGGGGACGCGCACGATCACACGCCCGCGCGAACAGAGCGTTGCCAGCGATCCTGTCAATCACAGAGAGAATATGTGTGTGCGTGCCTTATATGTGTGTGTGTGTGACCGACCGGGACCATTTGGTCCAGACAGAACCTACATTTACATTTACGTCATTTAGCAGACGCTCTTATCCAGAGCGACTTACACATTGGAACCCAGGGGGTCTGAACTTGTGACCCTTGGGATGAAATGGACCCTTTCCAAACCCGGGGGATTGGCTCCATGAGAGGGGCTGAGAGCCAGCTAGCCTGATCTACTATAGACCTCCATACAGGTAACTGCCTAAATAAAAGGAAACACCAACATAACATCTTAATAGGCAAGCTCTCTCAGTCTCACTGCGGAATTAGACGTTCATCCTCATTCTCCAAACATTAAAATGTCGAAGTTGCTCCAAACGTCACATTTCGACGTGTTTTTTGTTGCTCCTGCTACTCTGTATCGCGGTGCCACCACAAGCTAGAACAGCTTCAATGCGCCTTGGCATTGATCCCACTCTGGATCTCTATTGGAGGGATGCGACACCGTTCTTCCACGATACATTCCATCATTTGGTGTTCTGTTGATTTGTGGTGGAGACGGCAATGGCATATGGTTTACATCGTTTTTATGTTAATCAAACCCCTTCAGTGACCACTCGTGCCCTGTGGATGGGGGCATTGCATCGTATGGGGGCATAGCCATAGTAGCAAACTAATGGCCAAAATAATGGCCTGCCCAGCAATTTTATACATGACCCTAAGCATGATGGGATGTTAATTGCTTAATTAACTCAGGAACCACACCTGTGTGGAAGCACCTGCTTTCAATATACTTTCTATCCATCATTTACTCAAGTGTTTCCTTTATTTTGGCAGTTACCAAGCTAGGCTTAGATCTTCCCTTCTCTTTACCCTCCCTGTCTTTACCCTCCCTGTCTTTACCCTCCCTGTCTTTACCCTCCCTCTATTTACCCTCCCTCTATTTACCCTCCCTCTATTTACCCTCCGTCTTTACCCTCCCTGTCTTTACCCTCCCTGTATATACCCTCCCTGTCTTTACCCTCCCTGTCTTTACCCTCCCTGTCTTTACCCTCCCTGTCTTTACCCTCCCTGTCTTTACCCTCCCTCTATTTACCCTCCCTGTCTTTACCCTCCCTGTCTTTACCCTCCCTGTCTTTACCCTCCCTGTATATACCCTCCCTGTCTTTACCCTCCCTGTCTTTACCCTCCCTGTCTTTACCCTCCCTGTCTTTACCCTCCCTGTATTTACCCTCCCTCTATTTACCCTCCCTGTATTTACCCTCCCTGTCTTTACCCTCCCTCTATTTACCCTCTCTGTCTTTACCCTCCCTGTCTTTACCCTCCCTGTCTTTACCCTCCCTGTCTTTACCCTCCCTCTATTTACCCTCCCTCTATTTACCCTCCCTGTCTTTACCCTCCCTGTCTTTACCCTCCCTGTCTTTACCCTCCCTGTCTTTACCCTCCCTCTATTTACCCTCCCTGTATTTACCCTCCATCTATTTACCCTCCCTGTATTTACCCTCCCCGTCTTTACCCTCCCCGTCTTTACCCTCCCTGTCTTTACCCTCCCTCTATTTACCCTCCCTCTATTTACCCTCCCTGTATTTACCCTCCATCTATTTACCCTCCCTGTATTTACCCTCCATCTATTTACCCTCCCTGTATTTACCCTCCCTGTCTTTACCCTCCCTGTCTTTACACTCCCTGTCTTTACCCTCCCTGTCTTTACCCTCCCTGTCTTTACCCTCCCTATCTTTACCCTCCCTCTATTTACCCTCCCTGTCTTTACCCTCCCTCTATTTACCCTCCCTGTCTTTACCCTCCCTGTCTTTACCCTCCCTGTCTTTACCCTCCCTGTCTTTACCCTCCCTGTCTTTACCCTCCCTCTATTTACCCTCCCTCTATTTACCCTCCCTGTCTTTACCCTCCCTCTATTTACCCTCCCTGTCTTTACCCTCCCTGTCTTTACCCTCCCTCTATTTACCCTCCCTGTCTTTACCCTCCCTGTCGTATTTAAAGTGAGAGGAAGTCTTGTGAAGACACACACAGTCCGAGGTAGGCCTACACAGGCCGTCCAGGGAGGTCGTTTCATTTAGCTCTCTGCAGAACACTTCGGTTCAAAGGTTATTCAGCCACACAAATCCTATTGCCTCTCCTCTGTAGACCGGATCCCAGTCCTGAACCCCACAACCAGAAGAAAGCGAGAGAATGTTCTGCCCATTTCTATACACCTCCCCTTGCTTTGCATCTCTCTGTCACGGAAATACAACACGTGTTATCGTGCATTACATTAGCAATGAATGAAATATATTTGCACTGACACATAGGCCTGTATCCTTTCACAATACAATATTTTCATCATAATAATCACAACTCTTACCATAAATTCGTAAAGAATTTTGTCAAATTAAATTTTGTCAAATTAAATAATCGATTGTAGGCTAAATCGAATAAATAAAGTACATGGCATAGACTATTACAGGCTACTTGCAGTAATAGTGAATGGTTTATACCGGTGTCATGGTTGTGTAATGAATGCACTGATGAAACGTTGGCGAGACTGACACAAATGAATAGGTCCGTAGAAGGGGCCTATAATAACATCTCTTATTACATGACAGGGCTTAACCATGACTGATGGTACAGTTAGTTCGGGTGCAACTGAAGACATCCGGGCCCACACGTGTCGTCATAACAACGATCACTATTTTGGATGTCTATACATGTCATAAATGACAAACGACATTTTATCAATGCATCACCTCAGCGGGTTTCCGGTATGGAATGATGTGCTAGCCACTGGGTGCCGCGGTGAGGGTTCGATCGCCTGTTCTGTTGCTGTAGTTACAAAAAAAAACCCACAGTTAAGACAACAAACCCCGCTGGGTTTATGAATATCCTGAACCAATATTAATTTAGGAGGAGGGGAAACGACGGTCAGACCTTTGTTTCACTAACGCTATTGGCGGCCCACTAATATGCCTTTGGTGTATCTATAGAATCTAGGGTTTTCTGAAAAAAGTTCGAATAGGTAGGCCTACTTTGAATAAAAATTAAGATATTTATTTAGATGAGCCGCCGTCGTTAGAACCCAGAGAAAGCATAGAACTATCGTTAATGTTCGAGCTGTTTCCACCCCCCCCACCCCCCCCCAAAAAAATAAATAACTAGTTGCAACGAAAAAAAACACGGCCACCTCAGGCCACTGGAGAAGTAGGAACTTGAATCAGTTGCAGATGTGTTTTTGTTACAAGCATGCAAATTCAAGAATTGAAAATAGCCTATTTTAAATGTTACAAAACTTGCAAAAGTGCAACCCAAGGCAAGACAACAAGACATGCATAATTTTTTTTTAAAATTATAAATATGTCTAGACCAGAGGCTATGTTATTACATGCAATGGCGACACTATCAGACGTTTCCACATTTCCCCCAAACATACTTTTAACAAATATTAAGCAACGAATCGAAAATGAACTGATTTCTGGCATCCCTCATATTTCTTCCCTCTAAATCAACACAATAGGCTATATACACATTTAAACTGCGGGCCCTTTTTTCCTTAAAACGTGTCAAACGTTGTAAATCCTAATTTTGTCATGACTTCGACAGGCATGCATAATTTGAAGCAACAACAACAACAACAAAAAAAAGTCATAAAGAAGAAATATTTGTAGCCTACATTCAATGAATGATATCAAATAGCTGAACCGAGCCAGTGGCGATGGTAAGGTTTAAACATACTAACGCAGTATACCTTTCAGCAGATCACTCTCTGTTTTAGGACGTAATATTACAAAATGACTGAAGGCAACAACAAGACACTCAACATATTCCATTACACCGTGGGGCGACTTGGTTAAAGAGTGTGTGTGTGTGTGTGTGTGTGTGTGTGTGTGTGTGTGTGTGCATGTGCATGTGCGTGCCTGTGTGCGTGTGGCTGCAGTGGCCCTTTCTCCACTGTGCGTGCGTGCGTGCGTGTGAAGCCAACGCCTGCACCCCACCCATGAGCCTCTTCGACGTACTACTGTGATTGATACTGTATTTTGTACAGTGCCGTTAACACCGTACACATTCACATCCGTAATATTGATATAATACCAAACGGAGAAATACATAGGAACAGATGCAGAGGGTTAGATTAGCCAAACACTTGTACAGTGTTCAGAATCCCAACATCATGTTTAACATGTGCCAAGTCATCCTGACAACACAAGCCAAGCTGCCACCCGTCTCAAGTCTCCATCTGTACGCTACAGAGCGACTCGTAAGAGGCCTATTAAACAGCCAAGTACAAACAAACACACACTTAGGAATAATGGATCGACTTCAAAAACACCAACCTTATAATCTGCATATCGCAAAAGTTGAAAGTTAGCCAATAGCCCTAAAACAGCCTGAATATATAGGATGCGCCGAATGCTGAATTAAAGAACAGCCCAATGCAACTATAATAAGCCTACTGACAATGCTGAGTGTATCTACAGTCAGGCTGGTTGGACGTATTGGAAATCTCTGCCTGCTAACCAAAACATGTGCTACATTCACAAATACAGGCCCCTTAAAAAGTTGTCACACGGGGTCAAACGAAATCGAGTTAGATCACTTCAGAAAAGTTCTAGACTGAATATCACTCGCTGTCGGAAACTTGACATTAGAGAAAACTGAACCCAAAGCTGAACGCATTGCTGTTTGATAATTACACAATATCGTTCCGTGGTAATACTTAAATCTTAAATAGCCTGTTTGTTCATTAGAATATCGTTAGGTCTATGAGAGTTAGAATAGAGAGAAGCAGCCAGCGGCCCTACCTACCTGCTCTCCCCGGCCTCAACACATGACCCTCGGCCTCTACTTCCATTCTGCTCCCGGGGGGCTTGGAGCTGGGCGGGGGGAAGCGATGGGATGAAAAAAAAAAAGGAAAAGAAAGAACAAAAACTTTTCTTTGGCGCTTCCTCTCTTCCCCCTCCTCACACACTTTATTCTCTCTCTTTTCTCTCTCTCTCTCTCTCGCAACAGTACTTTCTGGCGAGTTGTAAAGGGGTGAAATAATTCGACCCTTCCGCTCCCTATAGCGACTCTGCACAGGGCGCAGTGATCTGAGACTAAACACTTTAGGTGGAAAGGCCTTGGAGGGGAGCGTGAAATGATCACACCGAGGGAGTCAAAAGAGCCGTGCTCTCAATGTGCGCTCATGGCTCCCCCCCCCCCCTCTCTCTCTTTCCTACACACACACACACACGCATAACGAGACACACAATGGCATCAATATACACACACACACACACTGGTACGTCACACGCACACACGTGCACCTGCAGGGCTGTGGTCCCTGCGCGCTTGCGCATCTGTCACAGAGTTCCACTTTACCAAACTCCCACCCCCTCTCTCTCACCCCCCTCTCTCTCTCTCTCTCTCTCTCTGTCTGTCTCTCTCTATCTCTCTCTGTCTCTGTCTCTGTCTCTCTCTCTATCGCTCTCTCTCTCACCCTCTGTCTCTCTCTATCTCTCTCTGTCTCTGTCTCTCTCTCTCTCTATCTCTCTCTGTCTCTCTCTCTCTCTCTCTCTCTCTCTCTCTCTGTCTCTCTCTCTCTCTCTCTCTCTCTCTCTCTCTCTCTCTCTCTCTCTGTCTCTGTCTCTGTCTCTCTCTCTCTCTCTCTCTCTCTCTCTCTCTCTGTCTCTGTCTCTCTCTCTCTCTCTCTCTCTCTCTCTCTCTGTCTCTGTCTCTGTCTCTGTCTCTCTCTCTGTCTCTCTCTCTCTCTCTCTCTCTCTCTCTCTCTCTCTCTCTCTCTCTGTCTCTCTCTCTCTCTCTCTCTCTGTCTCTCTCTCTCTCTCACCCTCTGTCTCTCTCCAGCTTTCCCCCGTGATACTCTCTCTATCCAACGGCCAACAAACACAACGTTACATGATGTGTCATTGAGTCGACCGCGTGTATAGCAACCGTACAGACGAATGATGACGGCACCCAACTGTCTGTCTCCGGATCCTGCAATCTTTAGAACAAAAATAACTGAATCTTAGGGGGAGAGGGGGGAGAAGCTGATCCTAGATCGGTACCTATAGAGGGAGAATTCTAACGCTTCTCAGCGTCATCGCCCACCTGTTGTTGTTTGAGCGCGACAGCTTTGGAGACTAGATCCCCCTTTGAGACTGACTGCAGCCCTCCCCAGTGGCTTCTAAACTACTTCTTACTACTTTTAACTTTATAGCGTTCTGATCTACACCCACCATGCTTAGGGCTTCTAGTAGAGTGTGTGTGTGTGTGTGTGTGTTAGCCTCTAGTTTTAACCATACCCACCATGCTTAGACTACCCTGTGTTTAACGCGCTAGTTAGTTTGACCTTTGAACTGAAGCCTGGTCCACGTCAGGAGAGGAAGAATGCCACATATTATTAGGTATGTAAATCTCCATGACTTGGTCCTTAGAACATGGGGCAGCAATGAGAGAGTAGAGAGACATCAGACAGACGTGTTTTTCTCTCTCTCTCTGTCTCTCTCTCTCTCTCTCTGTCTCTCTCTCTGTCTCTCTCTCTGTCTCTCTCTCTCTCTCTCTGTCTCTCTCTCTCTCTCTCTGTCTCTCTCTCTCTCTCTCTCTCTCTGTCTCTCTCTCTCTCTCTCTCTCTGTCTCTCTGTCTCTCTCTCTCTCTCTCTCTCTCTCTCTCTCTCTCTCTCTCTCTCTCTCTCTCTCTCTCTCTCTCTCTGGAAAACATCATCAGAGCGCTGGTCGGTCGGTCGTTCGGGTCCCAGGGTTCACGCGCGACACCGAGACAATTGAGTGCAGAACAAAGCGTGAGACAGCGACCCAATTTTCCTCGCCTTGTCTCGCGCTGCTCCCCGCGACCCTGACCCTTCGCCTCGCGACCACGGGGAAAACAAAACACAACACCAACATAAATGGCAACGTTTTGTCTTTTTATTCATAGTGACGTATAGAAGCCATTCACCACAGCGCAATAAGAAAGAAAAGATATTGACTTGACGTCGTTGTGACGTTGTTTCCTTGTTGTTAATACCCTTGTAAACACCTTGTAAAATATCAGTTTTGTTTCAATATCAATTATTAATTCATTCAATCAATAATTTAAATAATTTAAATCAATAATCAAAATGAGTAATATTCTCACTGAGATGTGTGTGCATCGTGCTATATACGACACAGGGTAAAACATATTTAGGCTGTTTTAAACACCTTGCATGGATATTTATAAAGGCATATTAAAGCACTTAAACACTGTTCCGCGATATACAAATGAACTCAGAACCCTTTTCACGAGTGTCTCTGGATTATAAAGTGAACCGTTGTGGATCCCTGTTGGAGTTGTTAACCTAAACAGAACCACACCATTAGAACACCGTGGTTAGGCCTACTAAACAGAACCACACCATTAGAACACCGTGGTTAGGCCTACTAAACAGAACCACACCATTAGAACACCGTGGTTAGGCCTACTAAACAGAACCACACCATTAGAACACCGTGGTTAGGCCTACTAAACAGAACCACACCATTAGAACACCGTGGTTAGGCCTACTAAACAGAACCACACCATTAGAACACCGTGGTTAGGCCTACAGATAGACGGGAGTTTATGATGTGCAACCAACCGTCCGGTTCTTTCTCCCCTTAGTAAGCCAGGAGGAGCGTAATGTTTAGGATTTTATAGCTCGTCATTTTAGCGATGTCATTGCTACTTCTCGACATAATAAGCAAATGTAGTTGGATATAATAGCAGTAGGAGTAGGGGGAAAATAACATATCTTAAATGAAAATAATACACGCCAAGTTGGAAAATATATTGACTATATTATTTTGTGAGAAAGAAAATATTTGATTAGAAGTAGGGTCTAACGCCCTTATTAAAACTGTTAATACTGCGTTTGAATATTTTTTTTTCTGCAGGTCACACATATATAGTCAATTCCATAGGCCTATATCGAAAACATATCTCGCATTTCTTTTTAATCCATAACAACATGCAAGTGGTAATGTGTTAATTGTTAATAATTATTACGACTAACTATGAATCATTATTATTATTACTACTATTATTATAGGGGTATATTTCGTTCTTGTTGCAATGATTTCGATAACGAAACATGAAACAATTTCCACCATAATAAATACATAATAATACATTGAAAATGAAAATCAAAGGATACAATGATACAATCATTGAGTTTGCATCCAATTTTCTCATATTCTTTCTGCGGGAGAAAGATCCTTAAAATAAAATGTATAATATATTTGAATGTAATATAACCATGGTCTTGATACCTAATGTATGTTTTTCTAGATAGATGCTGGTTACACACTGCTGTTGCAATGTCATTTAGGCCTATTCTTTTGGATCCAAAACAGTAGCCTACAGTAGCTACATCCAATAAATAAAAACCCTTTATTAATGTATTTACTGTAGGCCTGTATATCATTCTCCTTTATTAGGACCCCCTTTAAAGCCAGTAAATTCGCATTCGTTTGGGGTGATATTAATTATTATTATTATTAATATTATTGTTTGTTGGTTTTCCTTTCATTTATCTGTTAATTAATGTGATTAGAGCGAGGCGGGGTTGGGGGGGTGGAAAGGGATATTTGGTTCTGTGACCCCCCCGGTCTGACCGAGCGGAACCGGAAAGAATCGCATTAGAGCGCGAGACGGAAGAACTAAAGGAACAATTAGAAGAGAACGTAAACAAAACAAATAGAAAATATACACTTTTGTTTGTTTCTGGGTCTTCTTCTGACTCTCTGGCTTTCATCCAGCCGCCAGTCCTCAACATAAAGCATTACAGACGTTTTAAAGGGTAAGCCTTCACATGTTTTTCCCCCAAATACATCAACAATGTTTAGGTCCCTGGGTTAACTTGATAAGGCCTGCTAATGTAGCGCTATCGGATCCTGAAAATGATACAGCCGAGCGTCAATGTTCTAAATACATTTGTGGTCAACAAAACATAACTTTCATACTGTAAACATATAGACTAATATATATTATATAACATATAGGGTAACATTATCTGATTTTTAAAAAAAAAAATTGTGGGGATGTGAGGCCAATATTGTCCATCACAGAAGCCAATATCTCAGCCGTTGTAATTTACTGAAGAAAGAAACCCGATCTCTCTCTTGCCCAAACAGTGCCTTCAGAAATTATTCACACCCCTCGACTTATTCCACATTTCGTTGTGTTACAGCCTGAATTCAAAATTAAATTGACTTTTTTTCTAACATCTACACACAATACCCCATAATGACAAAGTGAAAAGATGTTTTTAGACATTTTTGCAAATGTATTGGAAATGAAATACAGGAAATATCTAATTTACATAACTACTCACACCCCCTGAGTCAATACTTTGTAGAAGCACCTTTGGCAGCGATTACAGCTGTGAGTCTTTCTGGGTAAGTCTCTAAGAGCTTTCCACACCTGGATTGTACAATATTGGCACATTACTCTTATAAAAATTATTCAAGCTCTGTCAAGTTGGTTGTTGATCATTGCTAGACAACCATTTCCAAGTCTTGCCATAGATTTTCAAGCCCTCCAGTGTATATTTGGCCTTGTGTTTTAGGTTATTGTCCTGCTGAAAGGTGAATTCCTCGCCCAGTGTCTGGTGAAAAGCAGACTGAAGCAGGTTTTCCTCTAGGATTTTGCCTGTTCTTAGCTCTATTCCGTTTCTTTTTATCCTGAAAAACTCCTCAGTATTTGCTGATGTCAAGCATACCCATAACATGATGCAGCCACCACCATGCTTGAAAATAAGGAGGCAGTTACTCAGTGATGTGTTGTGTTGGATTTGCCCCAAACATGAGGCTTTGCATTTAGGCCAAAAAGTGTATTCCTTAGCTGTGTTTTTTTTGCAGTATTACTTTAGTGACCAGTTGCGTACAAGATGCATGTTTTGGAATATTTTTATTCTGTATATTTGTGTTATTTTAAGTCATTATTGTGGAGTCACTACAATGTTGTTGATCCATCCTCCATTTTCTTCCATCACAGCCATTGAATTCTGCAACTGTTTTAAAATCCCCAATGGCCTCACGGTGACGTCACTAACAGTTTCATCCCTACACTCTTAGAAACAAAGGTGCTATCTAGAACCTAAAATGGTTCTTCGGCTGTCCCCATAGGAGAACCATTTGAAGAACCCTTTTTGGTTCCAGTTAGATCCCTTTTTGAGTTCCATGTAGAACCCTTTACACAGAGGGTTCTACATGGAACCCAAATAGTTCTACCTGGAACCAAAAAGGGGTTCTACCTGGAACCAAAAAGGGGTTCTACCTGGAACCTGGGGACAGCTGAAGAACCATTTTGGAACCCTTTTATCTAAGAGTGTAAGCAGTTTCCTTCCTGCCCCGCAGCTCAGTTCAGAAGGACGACTGCATCCTTTGATGTGTCTGGGTGGTTTAATACATCACCCACAGGATAATTATTAACTTGACCGTGCTTAAAGAGATATTCAATGTCTGATGTGTTATTGTTTCCCATCTACCAATCACTGCCCTTCTTTATGAGGCTTTCTAAAAGATCCCTGGTCTTTGTATATAGTTGAATCTGTGCTTGAAATGCAATACTTGACTGAGGGACCTTCCAGATGTTGTATGTATGGGGGACAGAGGAAGGGGTAGTGGACCTTCCAGATGTTGTATGGATGGGGGACAGAGGAAGGGGTAGTGGACCTTCCAGATGTTGTATGGATGGGGGACAGAGGAAGGGGTAGTGGACCTTCCAGATGTTGTATGGATGGGGGACAGAGGAAGGGGTAGTGGACCTTCCAGATGTTGTATGGATGGGGGACAGAGGAAGGGGTAGTGGACCTTCCAGATGTTGTATGTATGGGGGACAGAGGAAGGGGTAGTGGACCTTCCAGATGTTGTATGGATGGGGGACAGAGGAAGGGGGAGTGGACCTTCCAGATGTTGTATGGATGGGGGACAGAGGAAGGGGTAGTGGACCTTCCAGATGTTGTATGGATGGGGGACAGAGGAAGGGTTAGTGGACCTTCCAGATGTTGTATGGATGGGGGACAGAGGAAGGGGGAGTGGACCTTCCAGATGTTGTATGGATGGGGGATAGAGGAAGGGGGACAGAGGAAGGGGGACAGAGGAAGGGGGACAGAGGAAGGGGTAGTGGACCTTCCAGATGTTGTATGTATGGGGGACAGAGGAAGGGGTAGTGGACCTTCCAGATGTTGTATGGATGGGGGACAGAGGAAGGGGTAGTGGACCTTCCAGATGTTGTATGGATGGGGGACAGAGGAAGGGGCAGTGGACCTTCCAGATGTTGTATGGATGGGGGACAGAGGAAGGGGTAGTGGACCTTCCAGATGTTGTATGGATGGGGGACAGAGGAAGGGGGACAGAGGAAGGGGGACAGAGGAAGGGGTAGTGGACCTTCCAGATGTTGTATGGATGGGGGACAGAGGAAGGGGGATAGAGGAAGGGGGACAGAGGAAGGGTGACAGAGGAAGGGGGACAGAGGAAGGGATAGTCATTCAAAGATCATATCAACCCCTATTATTTCATAACAGAGTGAGTCCATATAACTTATGATGTGATTTGTTAAGACAAATGTTACTTCTGAACTAATTTAGTCTTGCCTAAACAAAGGGTCTGAATACTTATGCAACGACTATATTTAAGTTATTAAAATTTTTATGAATTAGTAAAAAATGTGTGAGAAATGTATTTTATACTTTTAAATGATGGAGTATTTTGTGTAGATCAATGACAAAAAAAAAATGAGTTAAATATTTTTCAATCCCACTTTGTAACACAACAAATGTGAAAAAAGGGCGGTGTAGACTTTCTATAGTCTGTGTCTGTGTAACATTTGTCCCTTTCAACAGTAGCCCGGCCTATATCCCCTGGTAGGCCTGCCTATATCCCCTGGTAGGCCTGCCTATATCCCCTGGTAGGCCTGCCTATATCCCCTGGTAGGCCTGCCTATATCCCCTGGTAGGCCTGCCTATATCCCCTGGTAGGCCGGCCTATATCCCCTGGTAGGCCTGCCTATATCCCCTGGTAGGCCTGCCTATATCCCCTGGTAGGCCGGCCTATATCCCCTGGTAGGCCTGCCTATATCCCCTGGTAGGCCTGCCTATATCCCCTGGTAGGCCTGCCTATATCCCCTGGTAGGCCGGCCTATATCCCCTGGTAGGCCTGCCTATATCCCCTGGTAGGCCTCCCTATATCCCCTGGTAGGCCTCCCTATATCCCCTGGTAGGCCTGCCTATATCCCCTGGTAGGCCTGCCTATATCCCCTGGTAGGCCTGCCTATATCCCCTGGTAGGCCTGCCTATATCCCCTGGTAGGCCGGCCTATATCCCCTGGTAGGCCGGCCTATATCCCCTGGTAGGCCTCCCTATATCCCCTGGGCCTGCCTATATCCCCTGGGCCTGCCTATATCCCCTGGTAGGCCTGCCCATATCCCCTGGTAGGCCTCCCTATATCCCCTGGTAGGCCTCCCTATATCCCCTGGGCCTGCCTATATCCCCTGGGCCTGCCTATATCCCCTGGTAGGCCTGCCCATATCCCCTGGTAGGCCTGCCTATATCCCCTGGTAGGCCTGCCTATATCCCCTGGTAGGCCTGTCTATATCCCCTGGTAGGCCTGCCTATATCCCCTGGTAGGCCTGCCTATATCCCCTGGTAGGCCTGTCTATATCCCCTGGTAGGCCTCCCATATCCCCTGGTAGGCCTCCCTATATCCCCTGGGCCTGCCTATATCCCCTGGTAGGCCTGCCCATATCCCCTGGTAGGCCTCCCTATATCCCCTGGTAGGCCTGCCTATATCCCCTGGTAGGCCTGCCTATATCCCCTGGTAGGCCTGCCTATATCCCCTGGTAGGCCTGCCTATATCCCCTGGTAGGCCTCCCTATATCCCCTGGTAGGCCTGCCTATATCCCCTGGTAGGCCTGCCCAAGAGGGGTCTGTCTCAGCCACAATCTGCCCACCAGTTTGCAAAGTGAGGAACGTTATTTATCCGTGAAACGTTTTGTGACACCACCACCGCACCGGGCCTAAACGTTTTTGTGACACCACCACCGCACCGGGTCTATTTGTATGTAAAGGTAAACATCTCGCCGTGACGATTCGACAAGAGAGGACAAGGGTCTCCCGTGACTGGTTTTATACCCATGAGACACACACACGAACACACTCCCGTCAATGTGGTTTTACTCACAGGAGACAAGAAGTGTTGTTCAGGCATTGTTGGTGTGTGTGTGTGTGTGTGTATGTGTATGTGTGTGTGTGTGTGTGTGTGTGGCTGCTGGCTGTGGTCCTTTCTCCAGTTGATACATTGAATCCCCATAGACCTGGGCCTGGGCTGAAAAGGTGACATTAGTTATTTATTCTTCTCTTGTTTCCACAGACAGACAGACAGAGACAGACAGACAGACAGACAGACAGACAGACAGACAGACAGACAGGCAGGCAGGCAGGCAGGCAGACAGAGACAGACAGAGACAGACAGAGACAGACAGAGACAGACAGGCAGACAAAGATCACACAATACACAGACAACAACAAAGAATGGTCATCAGTCTACAGGCCAAAGAATGGTCATCAGTCTACAGGCCAAAGAATGGTCATCAGTCTACAGGTCAAAGAATGGTCATCAGTCTACAGGCCAAAGAATGGTCATCAGTCTACAGGCCAAAGAATGGTCATCAGTTTACAGGCCAAAGAATGGTCATCAGTCTACAGGCCAAAGAATGGTCATCAGTTTACAGGCCAAAGAATGGGGATCAGTTTACAGGCCAAAAATGAGTCCATCTAAATCATAATTATTGTTTGCTATTATCTTTAAATTCTGTCCCACCTGACTTAACACAGTTTTGGGATGGTTTAGACTTTAGATTAGTGTTTATTCGACACAAATGACAACAATCATGGGTCAAATACTACCCCTATCAGAGGGCTTCTGCTGAAAATCCTTTTTCAGGAATAGGTAAGAGTCCTTCAAGTGCACGGACCACAGAACAGCGCCAAAACACAACTGCACCAGACACACTAAGCACCATTAAATGAGGACAATGATATGCTTCTTCTGACTCCAATAAGAATCCTTGTCAGGCAGAACCGACACTTTGGAATGTCTGATTGGAAATAACGGAAGCCACACAGAATGCTCGGGACCTCGCGCGCTACTCCATCTTCCCCAGGCCACTGGTTTGAACCGACGCTCCGCGCGCCTTCACCTCGAGGCATCTCTACCTAAAAATAATAACGGGTAAATAACGGTCAATAGATGGGACAGAAATCAGACAGCCGCATCGCAATTTACCTAGAGCAGCGAGGCATTCCCGACCTGCATCTCATAGAGAGAGAGAGAGAGAGAGAGAGAGAGAGAGAGAGAGAGAGAGAGAGAGAGAGAGAGAGAGAGAGAGAGAGAGAGAGAGAGAGAGAGAGAGAGAGAGAGAGAGAGAGAGAGAGAGACAACGAGAGAGAGAGAGAGAGAGAGAGAGAGAGAGAGAGAGAGAGAGAGAGAGAGAGAGAGAGAGAGAGAGAGAGAGAGAGAGAGAGAGAGAGAGAGAGAGTCCCCATCCCCCGGTCTGCTCACCAAAGCAAAACTGGTGCGGGGTGGATGGGATGCGACGACGAGGGACCGAGGGTTAGGTGAGCAGGGGTGGGGTTTCGGATGGGGATGGGGGAAAGGTAAGGTTAACCTTTGTAGGAAAACAATCCGACGTGATGGCCTTTTCCCGGCTGTGCCTATGCTCTGACACGCATGGGAACCCCCCTAGAAATCAGATGGCATTCAAACTCTGATTCTCTAGCCTATCATCACACACACCGCACTGAGAAAGCAGCTCACTATTATTATTATGACAGGCCTATATGGAGAAATAAGATGAGGATACATGTTAGAATATACATGTAGACTATAAGCGATAAACACATCTGGAGATATAGCCTATGATAGCCTATCATTCTAATTTTAGTCATTTAGCAGAAGCTCTTATCCAGAGCGACTTACTGTTAGTGAATGCATACATGTTTTTTTTGTTTTTGTTTTTTTATACTGCCCCCCCCCCGTGGGAAACGAACCCACATCCCTGCCGGCCAAACCCTTCCCTACCTTGGAAGACGCTGGACCAATTGTGCGCCGCCCCATGGGGTCTCCCGGTCGCGGCCGGCTTGCGACAGAGCCTGGACTCGAACCAGGATCTCTAGTGGCACAGCTAGCACTGCGATGCAGCGCCTTAGACCACTGCGCCATTGTAATAAATGCTATTTTTATAAACAGCTTATTGCTATTAAATTGCTATAACTAATTCCTTTTTCCAAGACAAGTTTTGACCACACACACACTCTTGCCACAAAATGCACTCACACACACAGACACACTCAAGACAAGATAAGAGATGACTAAACGCACACATGTAGTGGTAAATATATTATGTTAAAGCTTGGTCTGACTAAAATCTTGTGCATAACCCATCTTGTGTTGGGGCCTTGGGACTTAATACAATGCACAAAGACTTCTATCTTCTCGGCCTTATCAGCAGGTGGCCATGAGCAACATCCATGCCATAAGTCTCTCAAGTCCTCCCAAACTCACGAGTTATTGGCCTGAGGACACACACACACATACACACACACACACATACACACACACATACACACACATACACACACACATACACACACACTTACACACATACACACACACGCACATACACACACATACACACACACATACACACACTTACACACATACACACACTCACACACGTACACACACATCATCATTGTTAAGCACACACACACAAAAAAACCCTTCTCTTAGGCTGGAGACAGAGAACCCGACTCAGAGCCAATGAAATGGAGATGACCTCGACCAACTCATCAGGACCAATGGGGAGATCAGAACTACTAGAATCAACCTACTTTATTTTATTGTATAAAATGTCAGCACACAATGTTTAGGGGCTCGCTCTCGGATATCTCCCTACGAGGTTGACGAAACGCGTCCGTGCACGCTATTTTCAGATATCTTTACCTCTGAATAAACTGCCTTATATCATACAATCATCCACCTTGTCCAAAAGTCTCTACTTGGTCTCCGTTCTCCAGTAAACTTGTTTTATCAACACCATGCATGATGGTGACATACTGCCTATACATTAGGACCGTGCAAAGACCTTTCAGGGGGCAGGTGCTAAAAATTAAAAAATATAACCCCCCCCCCCATACCAAATGCCCCTGTGGCGGACATTGTAACAGTTTTGAGCATAGGCCTATTTATTTCTGCAACAACACACTCACTCATCATCACATTGTAAGAGAACTAATTACAGTGCCTCGTAAAGATAATATTTACATCGGGGAAAGAGGCTATCAGCAGGTCATTGATGTTGATGATTTATGTAAATCTGTTAGTTAGCTAGCTCCGTTTATTTCACCGATTGTGTGATTTACCTCCGTCTTTCTGCTGAACGCATCAGCCAACCAGACCGAATGTTGATGACGATGTAGGCTAAATCAAGTGTTAACAAAAAAAACCCGTTATGCTTCTGTAGCAGTACTGTTGATATTTGACCTAAAGTAGCAAGCTCCAAACACTCCACCAGTGACCGCATCTCTCAAGCCCATGCACGTTTTGGATACCGGGTGCAGTCTCCGTACAGGCCAGACTGGGGGGGGGGGGGGAAAGGCGAGCGCGAGAGCTCCGTACAGGGCAGATCAACAGGCACAAATAACGGACGGGGTAGGGGGGTGGCGAACTCGACAACGACTTGCGGGCGGTGGGGTTCCAAACAAAAAATGACAAAAAAATGTATACAAAAAAATCACTTTGGGGGAAATTATACCACCACCTGAAGGGTACTTTGGAGACTGGGGGGCAAAGGGGCACGTGCTCTGTCTGCACAGGTAGTGCCCATGTCTGTCACGTGCCCTGCTAGAAATGTATTCGTGATTTTCATCTTTGCTTTTGACCTTTAGCCTTGGGATCGCTTATGTTTCAGACAAAGGAAAACCAGACAAGAAGAAAGTAGGTCGATGATAGCCTACGCCTAGCTACACAAAATAAAGTTAAAAATATATATATTCTGTATATTAACAATCTAAATCAAGTAATTGATATACCAAGCTCACTCTAAAAAGAAACGGCACCTGGAGGATCCTTCAGGGGTTCTTCAAATTCAAACTGTGGGGGGAAACCCCTATATAAATTATTCAAAGAACCCCCATTAATGGTTCCTCAAAAAACCTTTTTGGGTCAATTTTTGTCCCCCATTATTATAAATAATCATCATCATAACAATAACAACAATAAACAATTTAATTATTTATTATTTATTATTTTATTTTAGTTGTCAGTATTTATTATGATTTCATTGGCAAAGCTAAAATTCCAAAATCGAAAAAATGAGGTAAACTCCCAGCCCCAAAGTCCAATAGTTCTGGTGTGTTGATGTTGATCTGTTGATGTCCTCTGTAGGCTATCCCATAGCCAGAATGATTTTGCAGTGCATGGTGATCGAACAGGTTTCCTGTTTTATTCATCAGAGGTGTAGGGAGGGTGAAGTCTGTGAATTCAAAACAAATATAATTAACAAAATGTGCACGTGGCAGTATTCATACCATGGTTTTTTGTGGTAAAAAATTATGTGAATGAAAAAATGGTTCACTTTTGACACCGGTTCTCACACACATACCTTGTATGAAAGCGGTTCTACCTCGGTAGGTATACCTGGTCCGTAATGTAGAGGCCTCTGGGATCTTCGTTGGAGAGGCAGGAGGAAGAAGGCTGCTGTGACTGAGTCCTAGAAGGTTTTTAGAGTAACCATTCATTACATTTACCAGACGCTCTTATCCAGAGCGACTTACAGTTAGTGAGTGCATACATTTTTCATACTGGCCCCCCCCCCCCCGTGGGAAACGAACCCACAACCCTGGCGTTGCAAGCGCCATGCTCTACCAACTGAGCTACAGGGGACCTGTAGATGATACTGTACATGTGATCTGCATGACATCATGAGACCATTATAACCAATACCAGTTGTACATACCTTTGTGTGTCTGCTTGTCAGTATACCGACAGACACACAGTGCATTCGGAAAGTATTCAGACCCCTTGACTTTTTTTCCACATTTTGTTACTTTACAGCCTTATTCTAAAATGGATTAAATACCTTTTTCCCCCTCATCAATCTACACACAATACCCCATAATGACAAAGTGAAAACAGGTTTTTAGAAATTGTAGCAAATTTATTAAAAATAAAAAACAGAAATACCTTATTTACATAAGTATTCAGACCCTTTGCTATGAGACTCGAAATGTAGCTCAGGTGCATCCTGTTTCCATCGATCATCCTTGAGATGTTTCTACAACTTGATTGGAGTCCACCTGTGGTCGTTCAATTGATTGGACATGATTTGGAAAGGCACACACCTGTCTATATAAGGTCCCACAGTTGACAGTGCATGTCAGAGCAAAAACCAAGCCATGAGGTCGAAGGAATTGTCCGTAGAGCGTCGAGACAGGATTGTGTCGAGGCACAGATCTGGGGAAGGGTACCAAAACATTTCTGCAGCATTTAAGGTACCCAAGAACATAGTGGCCTCCAACATTTTTAAATGGAAGAAGTTTGGAACCACCAAGACTCTTCCTAGAGCTGGCCGCCCGGCCAAACTGAGCAATCGGGGGAGAAGGGCCTTAGTCAGGGAGGTGACCAAGAACCCGATGGTCACTCTGACAGAGCTCCAGACTTCCTCTGTGGAGATGGGAGAACCTTCCAGAAGGACAACCATCTCTGCAGCACTCCACCAATCAGGCCTTTATGGTAGAGTGGCCAGACGGAAGCACATGACAGCCCGCTTGGAGTTTGCCAAAAGGCACCTAAAGGACTCAGACCATGAGAAACAAGATTCTCTGGTCTGATGAAACCAAGATTTGAACTCAGGATCGAGGGAAAGATGAACGGAGCAAAGTACAGAGAGATCCTTGATGAAAACCTGCTCAGACTTGGGGGCGAAGGTTCACCTTCCAACAGGACAACGACCCTAACCACACAGCCAAGCATTTTTCAGTGCCAAGAACCCAACGGTTCTTCAAGGAACTTTGAGGATCTTAGAAGAACCCTTGTTGAAACCCTCATTTTTAGAGTGTAGCTACATCCCGTGGGCCTATAAGCATACACAAGACTACAATTTTACCATTTGAAAATAAAAAAACAAATATTTATAGTGGTTTAATGTGATATGAATCGGCTGTCCTATAGTAGTAGAGACTAGTCTATGATAACCTTATTAAATTGATAAACGGTGACATTATAGTCCACGTATTTTTAGGCACATCAACGTTAACTAGCCTTCTGCAGACCTATCATCAAAATGTATTGACTGCACACAGACACGCATGGTCGGCTCCCTGGGAAAGGTTACGGTTGGCCAAACAATTTCCCTCTTGACAAACCCCGGAAGTGGCTAGCATGCGAGCAAACGAGTGAAGTACTCTTGTGAGTCCTGCAAGTTTATAAACGGGTGAGTTGATTTTTCTCCGTTGAAAGCAACGAGACGTGTGGCTGTATTTCGCCGTACTACGGAGAACGGGAGAGGTACCGGTTGTGTGTGACTCCCGTCGTGAGTGTGGATACAGAGTGCTTTGTTTACATGCCGCTGTGCTGTGATAAACACGTGGGGGTTGCGCAGAAACCGATGCTAACATATTAGCCAGCTAGCTAACTAGCTAGTTAACCGAACACTTTCGATAGTATCAAACTAACTTAAGTTAGCATGTCGTAACTGAAATGACAGGCTATTTGAACGTCACGTTTATAACAACAGATGCCCCCCCCAGTTTTAAGTGTTAGTGGATGTTAGCAGAGGTGTGTTAGCCATATAGCCGGCTAGTATGTGAGAGCATGCCTCGTTATGTTTATCAAAACCGGGCCGTTTTGTTTTAGCTGCTGATTGGTCATGTATACAGTACTTAGAAGTTTAGCAACCTGTGGACCAGGTCTGCTTCTGCTCTCTCGCTAACTCATTGGAAGTGTCATGCCGAACAGTTTGTTTAGCTTGACGATGGGAGGAGGAAAGCACACACCGATCTGGGACCAGGCTACACGTTTAATGTTGTGTGTTTTGTAGCCCACATGTAAGCCAACGCGGCTTTATTGGCAAGCTCATTGAGTACCTGCTTGTAACGTAATTGGTATGTAACCAACTACACGGACTGCAGTCCTCAAATCACAGCTAGAATAAGACCCATGGGGCGGCGCACAATTGGCCCAGCGTCGTCCAGGGTAGGGGAGGGAATGGCCGGCAGGGATGTAGCTCAGTTGGTAGAGCATGGCGTTTGCAACGCCAGGGTTGTGGGTTCGATTCCCACGGGGGGGGGGGCAGTATGAAAAAATAAAAAAAATAATGTATGCACTCACTAACTGTAAGTTGCTCTGGATAAGAGCGTCTGCTAAATGACTAAAATGTAAATGAATAATATTTCAACAGCAGAGACATCCTATGGAATGCAACATAGACTCCTCCATCTCTGTTCTGAACTCCGGTTCGGCCATTGTCACTGTGTTAGCGGAAGCCCTTTGGGCCGTCACCATGTAAAGCTCTTGTAGAGGGACCCCTGAGCAGTCTCCCCCTCTCCAGACACACACAGATCTGGTCACCAGTGGGCGACGTTAATGTCAGCTGTTTTATAATAATAATAATAATAATATGCCATTTAGCAGACGCTTTTATCCAAAGCGACTTACAGTCATGCATGCATACATTATTTTTATTTTTTTTGTGTATGGGTGATCCAGGGGATCGAACCCACTAACTTGGCGTTACAAGCGCCGTGCTCTACCAGCTGAGCTACAGAGGACCACGTTTTCAGGTAGTTAATGTTCAGGTGGCTGAACAGATCTGTGTGTTTTCACCTTTCCAGTCCCCACTGTCTCAGGACCTAATGAGCAATGAATCACCTTGGACTGCTTTTAGAACCCCCCCCCCCCCCCCCAGACGTTTCAGAGGATCTATCACACACCCGACTGTTTCTCAGGAGATGGAGTAACACTGAAATGTAAACGACTCTCCACACCCCCAGGATCAATGCAGAGTCTTCAATGGCTGAGCTTTCGGTCATCAGAACTCTTGAGGAAAATTGTGCGTTGATCCTGACTGTGCAGAGATGCCTTTTCATTTCAGAAGCCCCCAGACGACGGACACACATACACCTCATCATTTCCAAGTCCTAGGTCTCTTCTCTCCACACACACACACACACACACACACACACACTTTCTCCTCTATCCTTATTCCCTGGGCGGCGGCCTGTGAGCGGCCAGCGTGGCGTTTCCAGGGCAATGGCGCTCTAGGAGCCAATCATCTCTGGCCATCATGGCACAGACACGCAGCACTGGCAAGGGCAATGGACCTCACAATCTCTCTCTCTCTCTCTCTCTCTCTCGCTCTCTCTCTCTCTCTCTCTCTCTCTCTCTCTCTCTCTCTCTCTGTCTCTGTCTCTCTCTGTTCTCTCTCTGTCTCTGTCTCTGTCTCTCTCTCTCTCTCTCTCTCTCTCTCTGTCTCTGTCTCTGTCTCTGTGTCTCTCTGTCTTTGTCTCTCTCTCTGTCACACTCTCTCTCTGTCTCTGTCACACTCTCTCTCTCTGTCTCTCTGTCTCTGTCTCTCTATTCAAGTTAAGGGCTTTATTGGCATGGGAAACGTATGTTAACATTGGCAAAGCAAGTGATGTAGATAATAAACAATACAAAATAATGAACAGCAAACATTACATTCACAAAAGTTCCAAAAGAATAAAGACATTTCAAATGTCATATTCAGTGTGTCTCTCTCCCCCCGCAGGGTGTTGTGGGAGGCACCTGACCTCTGGTCTCCGTGGTGATGTTCGGGGGGTACGAGGACAGGGCGGAGCTAGAGGATGAGCTGTACGGGGAGGAGTCGGAGGGGTCAGAGGTTGACGACAGCGAATTAGAGTTCAGGCTCTACAGCCAGCTCCACTACTCCTCTAACCCCGGAGAGAGGGAGGAGGAGGAGGAGGAGGAAGAGAAGCGCCTCTCCTCCAGCCACGGAGAGAAGGAGGGAGATGGGTGCAAGGCCAAACGACGCCAGCCATCCCAGTCACACGATCATGGTAACAGAGATCTACGGCAACAACTGCTGGGGGACACAGAGCAGAAAAACCAAAAAGTCAAAGGGAAAACCCAACGGGGTACGAAACAGCAGAGAGGTCTCTCCAGAGGTGAGTGGAGAACAACAGTAGTGGTGTGGGTTTACATAGTCATCGTTTCATCAGTTATTATTTTGGTGTCCATTTCCTGCGTTGTAAAAAAAATAAAATAAACTGTCCTCTATCGTTCCGAAGGTGACCCCAAAGGTCAAAGGTCGTTCCAGGAGGTCATAGTCATCGACTTGAGTCACGACGACGTAATCACGGTGTCAGACAACACGGAGGAAGATGACGGGGTGTGTAGCGCGAAAGGTCAGAGGTCAAAGACGGGACCCCTGCAGGCCTCGACCCCGGCACCACAGGTACGGAGACAGAGTGTGTGTGTGTTCGTGCGTGTGCCTTCGGCTTGTTCCTACTGGCCACATTACGTTGTGCCAATAATCTCCATAATGACTCCCTCTGGGACAGTATTGATCACTACAAACACCAACCCCTTCTAGAATCAGATCAGCTCTGAAAAAGATCTGATGTAAAAAGATCTGATGTGATTGGTCAAAAGAGCAATTAGTGGGAAAAAAAAAGATCAGATTTAAACTGCCAGTGTAAAGGCAGCCTAGGTGGCAGTTTTCCAGATGAAGCAAGTTCCAGGACTAAAACCAAAGTGATTCTGGTAAACTGGTGGTAAGTGCTGCATCATTAACAGTCCTCCGTGAATACAACCAGTTATTATGTTGTTGTCCCCCCCCCCCCAGAGAAACTCCGCCCCAAAGAGGAGGAGCTCCAGTGTGGACTCTGACACGGTGGTGGTGTTGGACTCAGAATCCGGAGCGGAGTCTGGAGCGGAGTCTGGAGCGGAGTCTGGATCGGAGTCTGATTCTGACTGTCTGGAGAGCTGGATGGTTCTAGGCAGCGGAAAACAAGATGGAGACCAGAGCATCATACTGAACCTGGAGGGAGAAGGAGACGCTATAGGTAGGGAGGGAGGGAGGGAGGGAGGGAGGAGACACTAAAGGGAAGGGAGGGAGGGAGGGAGGAGACACTAAAGGGAAGGGAGGGAGGGAGGAGACACTAAAGGGAAGGGAGGGAGGGAGGAGACACTAAAGGGAGGGAGGGAGGAGACACTAAAGGGAGGGAGGGAGGAGACACTAAAGGGAGGGAGGGAGGGAGGAGACACTAAAGGGAAGGGAGGGAGGGAGGAGACACTAAAGGGAGGGAAGGAGGATACACGGGAGGGAGGGAGGAGACACTAAAGGGAGGGAGGAGACACTAAAGGGAGGGAGGGAGGGAGGAGACACTAAAGGGAGGGAGGGAGGGAGGAGACACTAAAGGGAAGGGAGGGAGGGAGGAGACACTAAAGGGAAGGGAGGGAGGGAGGAGACACTAAAGGGAGGGAAGGAGGATACACGGGAGGGAGGAGACACTAAAGGGAGGGAGGGAGGAGACACTAAAGGGAGGGAGGGAGGGAGGAGACACTAAAGGGAGGGAGGGAGGAGACACGGGAGGGAGGGAGGAGACACTAAAGGGAGGGAGGGAGGGAGGAGACACTAAAGGGAGGGAGGGAGGAGACACGGGAGGGAGGGAGGAGACACTAAAGGGAGGGAGGGAGGGAGGAGACACTAAAGGGAGGGAGGGAGGAGACACGGGAGGGAGGGAGGAGACACTAAAGGGAGGGAGGGAGGGAGGGAGGAGACACTAAAGGGAGGGAGGGAGGAGACACTAAAGGGAGGGTCCATAACATTCAGAACAGTTCATCTCCCTGTTAGTGTTGAGGTCCATAACATTCAGAACAGTTCATCTACCTGTTAGTGTTGTGGTCCATAACATTCAGAACAGTTCATCTACCTGTTAGTGTTGTGTTGGTCCATAACATTCAGAACAGTTCATCTACCTGTTAGTGTTGTGTTGGTCCATAACATTCAGAACAGTTCATCTACCTGTTAGTGTTGTGTTGGTCCATAACATTCAGAACAGTTCATCTACCTGTTAGTGTTGAGGTCCATAACATTCAGAACAGTTCATCTCCCTGTTAGTGTTGAGGTCCATAACATTCAGAACAGTTCATCTCCCTGTTAGTGTTGTGTTGGTCCATAACATTCAGAACAGTTCATCTACCTGTTAGTGTTGTGTTGGTCCATAACATTCAGAACAGTTCATCTACCTGTTAGTGTTGAGGTCCATAACATTCAGAACAGTTCATCTACCTGTTAGTGTTGTGTTGGTCCATAACATTCAGAACAGTTCATCTACCTGTTAGTGTTGTGTTGGTCCATAACATTCAGAACAGTTCATCTCCCTGTTAGTGTTGAGGTCCATAACATTCAGAACAGTTCATCTCCCTGTTAGTGTTGAGGTCCATAACATTCAGAACAGTTCATCTCCCTGTTAGTGTTGTGTTGGTCCATAACATTCAGAACAGTTCATCTACCTGTTAGTGTTGAGGTCCATAACATTCAGAACAGTTCATCTACCTGTTAGTGTTGTGTTGGTCCATAACATTCAGAACAGTTCATCTACCTGTTAGTGTTGAGGTCCATAACATTCAGAACAGTTCATCTACCTGTTAGTGTTGAGGTCCATAACATTCAGAACAGTTCATCTACCTGTTAGTGTTGTGTTGGTCCATAACATTCAGAACAGTTCATCTACCTGTTAGTGTTGAGGTCCATAACATTCAGAACAGTTCATCTACCTGTTAGTGTTGTGTTGGTCCATAACATTCAGAACAGTTCATCTCCCTGTTAGTGTTGTGTTGGTCCATAACATTCAGAACAGTTCATCTACCTGTTAGTGTTGAGGTCCATAACATTCAGAACAGTTCATCTACCTGTTAGTGTTGAGGTCCATAACATTCAGAACAGTTCATCTACCTGTTAGTGTTGTGTTGGTCCATAACATTCAGAACAGTTCATCTCCCTGTTAGTGTTGAGGTCCATAACATTCAGAACAGTTCATCTACCTGTTAGTGTTGAGGTCCATAACATTCAGAACAGTTCATCTCCCTGTTAGTGTTGTGTTGGTCCATAACATTCAGAACAGTTCATCTACCTGTTAGTGTTGTGTTGGTCCATAACATTCAGAACAGTTCATCTACCTGTTAGTGTTGAGGTCCATAACATTCAGAACAGTTCATCTACCTGTTAGTGTTGAGGTCCATAACATTCAGAACAGTTCATCTACCTGTTAGTGTTGAGGTCCATAACATTCAGAACAGTTCATCTACCTGTTAGTGTTGAGGTCCATAACATTCAGAACAGTTCATCTCCCTGTTAGTGTTGTGTTGGTCCATAACATTCAGAACAGTTCATCTACCTGTTAGTGTTGAGGTCCATAACATTCAGAACAGTTCATCTCCCTGTTAGTGTTGTGTTGGTCCATAACATTCAGAACAGTTCATCTACCTGTTAGTGTTGAGGTCCATAACATTCAGAACAGTTCATCTCCCTGTTAGTGTTGTGTTGGTCCATAACATTCAGAACAGTTCATCTCCCTGTTAGTGTTGAGGTCCATAACATTCAGAACAGTTCATCTCCCTGTTAGTGTTGTGTTGGTCCATAACATTCAGAACAGTTCATCTCCCTGTTAGTGTTGAGGTCCATAACATTCAGAACAGTTCATCTACCTGTTAGTGTTGTGTTGGTCCATAACATTCAGAACAGTTCATCTACCTGTTAGTGTTGAGGTCCATAACATTCAGAACAGTTCATCTACCTGTTAGTGCATTGAGCAGAGATGTGTTATATAATGAATAGGGAGAACATGTGTGTGTTTCCTACAGCGCCTTCGGAAAGTATTCAGACCCCCTTGACTTTTTCCACATTTTGTTACGTTACAGCCTTATTCTAAAATGGATTCAATAAAATAATTTCCTCATCAATCTACACACAATACCCCATAATGACAAATCAAAAACAGGTTTTTAGAAATGTTTGTAAAGTTATTAAAAACAAAAAAAGTATTTACATAAGTATTCAGACCCTTTGCTATGAAGACTCGAAGTTGAGCTCAGGTGCATCCTGTTTCCATTGATCATCCTTGAGATGTTTCTACAACTTGATTGGAGTCAACAGTTGACAGTGCATGTCAGAGCAAAAACCAAGCCATGAGGTCGAAGGAATTGTCCATAGAGCTCCGAGACAGGATTGTGTCGAGGCACAGATCTGGGGAAGGGGTACCAAAACATTTCTGCGGCATTGAAGGTCCCCAAGAACACAGTTGCCCCCATCATTCTTAAATGGAAGAAGTTTGGAACCACCAAGACTCTTCCTAGAGCTGGCCGCCCGGCCAAACTGAGCAATCGGGGGAGAAGGGCCTTGGTCAGGGAGGTGACCAAGAACCCGATGGTCACTCTGACAGAGCTCCAGACTTCCTCTGTGGCGATGGGAGAACCTTCCAGAAGGACAACCATCTCTGCAGCACTCCACCAATCAGGCCTTTATGGTAGAGTGGCCAGACGGAAGCCACTCCTCAGTAAAAGGCACATGACAGCCCGCTTGGAGTTTGCCAAAAGGCACCTAAAGGACTCTCAGACCATGAGAAACAAGATTCTCTGGTCTGATGAAACCAAGATTGAACTCTTTGGCCTGAATGCCAAGCGTCACGTCTGGAGGAAACCTGGCACCATCCCTCGAGGTTGTAATCACTGCCAAAGGTGCTTCAACAAAGTACTGAGTAAAGGGTATGAATACTGGTTTTAAGACATTTTTGGTAATTTATGTAAATATTATATTTCTGTTTTTTATTTCTAATAAGTATTCAGACCCTTTACTCAGTACTTTGTTGAAGCACCATCATTTGTGATTATGGGGTATTGTGTGTAGATTGATGAGGGGGGAAAAAAACAATGTAATCCATTTTAGAATAAGGCTGTAACGTAACAAAATGTGGAAAAAGTAAAGGGGTCTGAATACTTTCCGAAGGCACTGTATATGTCTGTGTGTGTGTGTTTACGGCAGTGTGTGTGTCCTGTTTGTGTTTACGGCAGTGTGTGTGTCCTATATGTGTGTGTGTGTGTTTACGGCAGTGTGTGTCCTATGTGTGTGTGTGTGTTTACGGCAGTGTGTGTAAGCTTTTAGCATTCCCTGCACTCACACTGATGCATCTTTAAGCATTGACATGCGTGTGTGTGTGTGGAGAACGGGATTCTAATCAGCATGTGTACACACACACACACACACACACACACACACACACTCCCTGCTCGTAACGCTAATGCCAAAAACCAACAACAGAAACACAACGAGAGAGGAGGAAGAGGAGAGAGGAAAGATGGTCTCTGCAAATCTCTTCCAGATCTACACATTAGCTAACCTGCAAACTCAGCAACCTCTCTCTCATTCTATCGCTCTCTCTCTCTCTCTCTCTCTCTCTCTCTCTCTCTCTCTCTCTCTCTCTCTCTCTCTCCTTCTCTCTCTCTCTCTCTCTCCTTCTCTCTCTCTCTCTCTCCTTCTCTCTCTCTCTCTCTCTCTCTCCTCTCTCTCTCTCTCTCTCTCTCCTCTCTCTCTCTCTCT
>NW_028162390.1:0-29382 GCF_964263955.1 Coregonus lavaretus | reverse complement strand
GAGCCATTGATCATATTTCTGCGATATTCCTACCGATTGAAATTTGTAATTTAACAGAGGGTCTAGCACATTTTTCCTATTTGTCTGCCTCTTTAGTCCAGGGTGCATTGCATGGTGCAGTTCCACAGATATTATAGAAAAGAGATAGAATCCAATGAAGAATGTATAATGTCCCACCCAGCAGACTGTCGACCAATCGCGTTGACGTTGTCATACTGCGTCACGCGGTTGCTAAGCTAATCGTCAGGCAATTCCTTCTCAAAGTCAGTCTATATGTCGAGAAACGTGCCTCTATTCCTCGAAAGTACATAATAACACGATTCCAAAGCTATACGATACTACAGATAGCAAGTTCATTATTTCACATCTCGCAAAAAGATGTATGTTGCACTTCTTGTTGACGAAATTCGTGCTAATATTAGGTGTTTGAGCTAGCGCCCAATAGACTCCCATTCACTTCTTGAAGGAGAGCTCTCCTTGTACCAGAATCACCCAGAATGCACCGCGCTGCCCATTGACCTAGTATGGGCAACGTTTCCCATCTCCTCCAAGTCTATCTGCTGTTGTGAATGTTAGACTCCACTCTGTGAGCGACATCGATCTGCAGGAGATTGTAGACTCCTAAATTGATTGTGTAGTTTGTTTAGGCGATTTTACAGCTAGCTAGCTACTTCACACGCTGATATTGTCTTTGTATTATTGTGTGTAACCAGCCCATAGAGGAGAGCATTGCATTGTGGATTTTGTAGTCTACTTGAGCTGCAACAGATTTCCACAACGAGTTTCCATGTTGCTACCAACATTATTATAACGCCAAAATGAAACATTTGTTTACAAAAATTGTTTTCACATATTAGTGTTATTTAACACTGTAAATTAAAGGAATGAGTGGCTTTTTGTGGATTTTTCCTTTAATGTGTAGATTTTCATTTAGTATTTCATGATTTTCTTCATTCTTTGGTTGAGTTTGTTTGTCTTTATATGTCCTTGTTGATTGTAGGCCAAAGTAATTCCTTTGATGTATGTCTTTTATTTCAATGCATGTGTAGGATTTATCTGGGATAGTTTGCATTCACAGTCAGCTGTTTTATGCTCCAGTTACTTTCCCATTGATGTCAGTATTTGAAGTCATCCATTGAATCGTGTATTATGCATCTATTTCATTGCACTGTATGCACTGTTCCACAAGTAGGATAAATGAGTCAATGGGGATGTTGAGGTTGAGTAGTACATTGTACACTCCATTCCACAGACCTTTAAACCTAATATAAACCTAATATTGCATTGATAATTCATGTCTGGGGTCATTTTTGTTAGTTTTTGCTGTTCTCCAAATAGTATTTTAGAGTTTTTAAGTACAGTAAATGAGCTTCAACTGGTGGGGGGATTTCTGCACAGCCCATTTAGCCATACCCTAGGTTTAGCTGTATTTCTACACCCCCAAACGACTTCCTGCGGCTATTGGACAGAGGAGGAGGGGAGGGGAGATGGAGAGTGAGAGAGAAGAGGAGTAGAGAGAGGGAGATGTCAAAAGAGATAGGGCTGACAGAATAACACGCAGTCAACTGAATATCTTTTCATAACTGACTTCTCACCAGTGATGTCATCATAACCAGTAACCTTGTCCACTCTTCAACTCTTGGTCCAGCTCAGATTGACCCTGACATATGAAATGAATGGTTTAAAAAACAGACGAAAGCAAATGCATTAAATGATATATAAAGTCATCTGCAAAGAGAGGTTCACATTTCCATGGAAGGGGAATGTGAGTACACATGGGTGTTGTTGCACCATACCAACAATAAGCCTATCTTCGCCATCACATCATGAAAGGTCACTCTCTCTCTCTCATTTGGCATCGGAAACATATGCTAACATTGCCAAAACAAGTGAAATAAACAATAACAAACAGTTAACATTAAGCAAACAAAAGTTTCAAAAGAGAAAGACATTTGAAATGTTAAATGATTAACTATGTACAAAACAAACACCAACATGAGTGTATCAGTATGGACCTGTACAGGTCGTTGGTCAATACACGGTAAATGAAATATAAAATAGTCTATAAATAAAGATAAAATAGTTCACAAACTAATTCAACTACATTTATTTACACAACTAGCTGGCTCCACTAGGGCCCTCTCAGCAAGCCGGCTCCACTAGGGCCCTCTCAGCCAGCTGGTCCCACTAGGACCCTCTCAGCCAGGTGGCTCCACTAGGGCCCTCTCAGCAAGCCGGCTCCACTAGGGCCCTCTCAGCCAGCTGGCCCCACTAGGGCCCTCTCAGCCAGGTGGCTCCACTAGGGCCCTCTCAGCCAGCTGGTCCCACTAGGACCCTCTCAGCCAGGTGGCTCCACTAGGGCCCTCTCAGCCAGCCGGCTCCACTAGGATCTATCTGTACTTTGCTATGTTCATCTTTCCCTCGATCCTTACTAGTCTCCCAGTCCTTACCGCTGAAAAACATCCCCACAGCATGATGCTGCCACCACCATGCTTCACCGTAGGGATGGTGCCAGGTTTCCTCAAGATGTGACACTTGGCATTCAGGCCAAAGAGTTCAATCTTGGCTTCACCAGACCAGAGAATCTTGTTTCTCATGGTCTGAGAGTCCTTTAGGTGCCATTTGTCATGTGCCTTTTACTGAGGAGTGGCTTCCGTCTGGCCACTCTACCATAAAGGCCTGCTTGGTGGAGTGCTGCAGTGATGGTTGTCCTTCTGGAAGGTTCTCCCATCTCCACAGAGGAACTATGTACCAGTGCTGACCTTCTAGGCAGAGTTGCAAAGAAAAAGCCACATCTAAGACTGGCCAATAAAAATAAAAGATTAAGATGGGCAAAAGAACACAGACACTGGACTTTTTCTTTGCAACTCTGCCTAGGTCAGCATCCCGGAGTCGCCTCTTCACTTTTAACATTGAGACCAGTGTTTTGCGGGTATTATTTAATGAAGCTGCCAGTTGAAGACCTGTGAGGCGTCTGTTTCTCAAACTAGACACTCTAATGTATTTGTCCTCTTGCTCAGTTGTGGATCGGGGCCTCCCACTCCTCTTTCTATTCTGGTTAAAGCCAGTTTGCGATGTTCTGTGAAGGGAGTAGTACACAGCGTTGTACGAGATCTTCAGTTTCTTGGCAATTTCTCGCATGGAATAGCCTTCATTTCTCAGAACAAGAATAGACTGAAGAGTTTGAGAAGAAAGTTCTTTGTTTCTGGCCATTTTGAGCCTGTAATAGAACCCACAATTGCTGATGCTCCAGATACTCAACTAGTCTCAAGAAGGACAGTTTTATTGCTTCTTTCATCAGCACAACAGTTTTCAGCTGTGCTAACAATAATTGCAAAAGGGTTTTCTAATAATCAGTTAGCCTTTTGAAATGATAAACTTGGATTAGCAAACACAACTTGCCATTGGAACACAGGACTGATGGTTGCTGATAATGTGCCTCTGTACGCCTATGTAGATATTCCATAAAAAATCAGCCGTTTCCAGCTACAATAGCCATTTACAACATTAACAATGTCTACACTGTATTTCCGATCAATTTGATGTTATTTTAATGAACAACAAAAGTGCTTTTCTTTCGAAAACAAGGACATTTCTAAGCGACCCCAAACTTTTGAACGGTAGTGTATATACTGTATATACTGTATTTCTTGAGCTTTAAAACATTATTCCTTGTGATTTATTTTGGGACTGTATTATTTCTACACATTTAACCCTTTATTTTTGGGGGCACAATTCTACCTCCATATTTACATTCATTTGTATTGGACACCTTCAAACGAGTCCCGTGACACTTGTGGGGGTCATAAAGCGAAACAGAGAACATCATTGTGTTCGCTACAGAAGATTATGTGAGAAGACATATTTTCAGGATGTCTCATGGTCTGACAAACACAGCTGTAGCTTGGCGACCTTCCACTGCAGATGCGGAAGGCCGCCATAGGCGAATGTGGTGGATTGAGACACAGCCCATGCAAAACACCTGATATCTCTAGCTTAAAATGACAGCTTTTGATGGGGATTTTTTTATTATGCAGATCAGAGATGTCAAGATTCACACCTTACATAAGGCAATTTCAGAATGTGGGGAGGTCCCAGTGAAAGTTGTGTACTTGCCTCCACCAATCCAATGCATTTAAATTATGGGAAGTAGGGAGCAAGTGCACACTTCAGGAGAAAGGAGATATTATTGGTACACACCCAGATGCTCTGTTAATCAACCACATTGGTCCACCACAAGGCTACCTTGGTCCAAACTGTCACATGGTCCAGTTTTACACTTGTTGTTGATAACAGAAGGTATAGTCCCATGGGTGGAACTATGAGAGAAAAACGTCTACCCTTCTCCCCCCTCTCCTCTTCTCCCTCTCTCCTCTTTTCCCCCCTCTCCTCTTCTCCCTCTCTCCTCTTCTCCACCCTCTCCTCTTCTCCCCACACTCCTCTTCTCCCCCCTCTCCTCTTCTCCCCCCTCTCCTCTTCTCACCCTCTCCTCTTCTCCCTCTCTCCTCTTCTCCCCCCTCTCCTCTTCTCCACCCTCTCCTCTTCTCCACCCTCTCCTCTTCTCCCCCCTCTCCTCTTCTCCCCCTCTCCTCTTTTCCACCCTCTCCTCTTCTCCTCCTCTCCTCTTCTCCCCCTCTCCTCTTCTCCCCCCTCTCCTCTTCTCCCCTTCTCGGGACGGGAGGGGAGATAGAGAGGGAGATGTCAAAGGGCTGCGAGAGATGAGCAGAGAGAGATGGGGCAGAGGAGAGAGGATGGGTGGGGGGCGGAGGAGAGCGTAGTGGAGAGAGAGGGGAGGGGAGGGGAGGGGAGGGGAGGGGAGGGGAGGGGAGGGGAGGGGAGGGGAGACCCCATTTTGCCATACCCTAGGTTTAGCTGTATTTCTACACACCCCATTTAGCCATACCCTAGGTTTAGCTGTATTTCTACACACCCCATTTAGCCATACCCTAGGTTTAGCTGTATTTCTACACCCCCAAACTACTTAGTGCGGCTACAGGACAGAGGAGGAGGGGAGGGGAGATGGAGAGTGAGAGAGAAGAGGAGTAGAGAGAGGGAGATGTCAAAAGAGATAGGGCTGACAGACTAACACGCAGTCAACTGAATATCTTTTCATAACTGACTTCTCACCAGTTATGTCATCACAACCAGTAACCTTTTCCACTCTTCCACTCCTGGTACGGCTCAGCTTGACCTCTGACCTATGAAATGACTGATTTCAAAAACAGACAAAAGCAAAGGTATTAAATTATATATAAACTCATCTGCAAAGAGAGGTTCACCTTTCCACGGAAGGGGAATGTGTGTACACATGGGTGTTATTGCATCATACCAACTATAAGCCTATCTTCTCCATCACATCACGTGTGTTGTTGCACCATACCAACTATAAGCTTATCTTCCCCATCACATCACGTGTGTTGTTGCACCACACCAACTAAAAGCCTATCTTCTCCATCACATCATGAAAGGTGATGTTGATGTTCATTTCTCCTCTCTTTTGCCCCTCCCCCTCTCTCACTCTCTCTCTCAGTTCAATTCAAAGTGGGTTTCATTGACATGGGAAGCATATGTTAACATTGACAAAGCAAGTGAACTAAACAATCACAAACAGTAAACTTTAAACACACAAAAGTTTCAAAAGAGAAAGTCATTTGAAATGTTAATAATTTAACTATATAAAAAAACAAAAAATAAAAATGAGTGTATCAGTCCTGACCTGTATAGGCCGTCGGTCAATACACTGTAAATGAAATATAAACTAGCTGGCTCCACTAGGGTGCTCTCAGCCAGCTGGCTCCACTAGGATGCTCTCAGCCAGGTGGCTCCACTAGGGTCCTCTCAGCCAGGTGGCTCAATAGGGCCCTCTCAGCCAGGTGGCTGCACTAGGCCCTCTCAGCCAGGTGGCTCCACTAGGGCCATCTCAGCCAGGTTGCTCCACTAGGGTCCTCTCAGCCAGGTGGCTCCACTAGGGTCCTCTCAGCCAGGTGGCTCCACTAGGCCCTCTCAGCCAGGTGGCTCCACTAGGCCCTCTCAGCCAGGTGGCTCCACTAAGGCCCTCTCAGCCAGGTGGCTCCACTAGGCCCTCTCAGCCAGGTGGCTCCACTAGGCCCTCTCAGCCAGGTGGCTCCACTAAGGCCCTCTCAGCCAGGTTGCTCCACTAGGGCCCTCTCAGCCAGGTGGCTCCACTAGGCCCTCTCAGCCAGGTGGCTCCACTAGGGCCCTCTCAGCCAGGTGGCTCCACTAGGGCCCTCTCAGCCAGGTGGCTCCACTAGGCCCTCTCAGCCAGGTGGCTCCACTAGGCCCTCTCAGCCAGGTGGCTCCACTAAGGCCCTCTCAGCCAGGTTGCTCCACTAGGGCCCTCTCAGCCAGGTGGCTCCACTAGGCCCTCTCAGCCAGCTGGCTCCACTAGGGCCCTCTCAGCAGGGTTGCTCCACTAGGGCCCTCTCAGCCAGCTGGCTCCACTAGGGCCCTCTCAGCCAGGTGGCTCCACTAGGCCCTCTCAGCCAGGTGGCTCCACTAGGGTGCTCTCAGCCAGGTGGCTCCACTAGGGCCCTCTCAGCCAGCTGGTGTTTGTAGGAGAGTGTGAGCTGTCTGTGCAAAAAGTAGAAGTACAAATGGCTGAGAATTTTGATAACTATATAAAAGAAAGATTAAAGTATTTTCACTGCCTGGAACATTAAGGAACATTAAGCCAATATTCTATAAGAGGTGAACTCAAGCAGTAGAAAGTTAGAGGTGATATTATAGGACACACTATGTGAAACATTGTTGCAAGACAGATCAGTTTGCTGTGTTTAGCTGGACTCAACCACTGATCCAAGATAAGTTGCTAAGAAGTTTATCTCACATCATTGAAGTAAGGAACTAATGAGATAGAAGTCATATAGCCTAGCAGTATTTTCCACTCTTCAGTCCACTCTTCATGACAGTAGACTTGTATAGCTCAGTGGAGCCCCAGTTAGAGACAGATATGATACCGGCAGTGATATTGATGATCCTGTTCTGGAGCATATGTTTTGATATTGTAAGATATATGATCATTTGCAGGGTTAGTAAATAACATGCAACTGGATGCAGACAGTAAAAATATGTCTTAAAGCAGGACAATGATGTAATCACCAGTAAATGTAATTTACTGTAGCATAACTGTCACGATCGTTGACGGAAGCGGACCAAGGCGCAGCGTGATAGGCGTATATACATTATTTAGTACACACACGAACCAAAACAATAAACCAAACGATACGTGAAGTCCTAGGTCATAACACAAACCAAACGGAACAAGATCCCACAAAATAACAGTGCCAAACAGGCTGCCTAAGTATGGTCCCCAATCAGAGACAACAAGCTACAGCTGCCTCTGATTGGGAACCACCCTGGCCAACATAGATCTAAACGATCTAGAACACAAACATAGAAAACTAAACAATGAAACCTACACACCCTGGCTCAACATTAAAGAGTCCCCAGAGCCAGGGCGTGACAATAACTGTCCATCTGGGGACAGGCACTAATGTCATTTAAGGTGTGATGGTGTATGTGATGTTGTATATTCAGTGTGTCAATGATTGATTGTATCTGTCCCTATGGAAATGAATGAGAGTATATATGATGTATCTATTTAATATTCGTCTTATTTTTCTATGGCCTCCCGAGAGGCGCAGTGATCATAGACACTGCATCGCAGTGGTAGAGGCGTCAGTACAGACCTGGGTTCGATCCCAGGCTATATCACAACCGGCCGGGATTGGGAGTCCCATAGAGCGGCGCAGAATTGGCCCAGCATCGTCCGGGTTAGGGGAGGGTTTGCCCTAGCCATACCCTAGGTTTAGTTGTATTTCTACACATCCCCATTTAGCCATACCCTAGGTTTAGCTGTATTTCTACACCCCCAAACTACTTCCTGCGGCTATTGGACAGAGGAGGAGCGGAGGGGAGATGGATAGTGAGAGAGAAGAGGAGTAGAGAGAGGGAGATGTCAAAAGAGATAGCGCTGACATACTAACACGCAGTCAACTGAATATCTTTTCATAACTGACTTCTCACCAGTTATGTCATCACAACCAGTAACCTTTTCCACTCTTCCACTCCTGGTACGGCTCAGCTTGACCTCTGACCTATGAAATGAATGATTTCAAAAACAGACAAAAGCAAAGGTATTAAATTATATATAAACTCATCTGCAAAGAGAGGTTCACCTTTCCACGGAAGGGGAATGTGTGTACACATGGGTGTTGTTGCGTCATACCAACGATAAGCCTATCTTCCCCATCACATCACGTGTGTTGTTGCACCATACCAACTATAAGCCTATCTTCTCCATCACATCATGAAAGGTCATGTTGATGTTCATTTCTCCTCTCTTTTCCCCCTCCCCATCTCTCTCTCTCTCACTCTCTCTCTCAGTTCAATTCAAAGGGGTTTCATTGACATGGGAAGCATATGTTAACATTGACAAAGCAAGTGAAATAAACAATCACAAACAGTAAACTTTAAACACAAAAAAGTTTCAAAAGAGAAAGTCATTTGAAATGTTAATAATTTAACTATATAAAAAAACAAAAAATTAAAATGAGTGTATCAGTCCTGACCTGTATAGGCCGTCGGTCAATACACTGTAAATGAAATATAAACTAGCTGGCTCCACTAGGGCCCTCTCAGCCAGCTGGCTCCACTAGGATGCTCTCAGCCAGGTGGCTCAATAGGGCCCTCTCAGCCAGGTGGCTCCACTAGGCCCTCTCAGCCAGGTTGCTCCACTAGGGCCCTCTCAGCCAGCTGGTGTTTGTAGGAGAGTGTGAGCTGTCTGTGCAAAAAGTAGAAGTACAAATGGCTGAGAATTTTGATAACTATATAAAAGAAAGATTAAAGTATTTTCACTGCCTGGAACATTAAGGAACATTAAGCCAATATTCTATAAGAGGTGAACTCAAGCAGTAGAAAGTTAGAGGTGATATTATATAACACACTATGTGAAACATTGCTGCAAGACAGATCAGTTTGCTGTGTTTAGCTGGGCTCAACCACTGATCCAAGATAAGTTGCTCAGAAGTTTATCTCACATCATGAGAGGGCCTAGTGGAGCCAGTGGGTTCGATCCCCGGGACCACCCATACACAAAAATGTATGCACGCATGACTGTAAGTCGCTTTGGATAAAAGCGTCTGCTAAATGGCATATTATTATTATTTTATCATTGAAGTAAGGAACTAATGAGATAGAAATCGTATAGCCTAGCAGTATTTTCCACTCTTCAGTCCACTCTTCATGACAGTAGACTTGTATAGCTCAGTGGAGCCCCAGTTAGAGACAGATATGATACCGGCAGTGATATTGATGATCCTGTTCTGGAGCATATGTTTTGATATTGTAAGATATATGATCATTTGCAGGGTTAGTAAATAACATGCAACTGGATGCAGACAGTAAAAATCTGTCTTAAAGCAGGACAATGATGTAATCACCAGTAAATGTAATTTACTGTAATATAACTGTCACGATCATTGACGGAAGCGCACCAAGGCGCAGCGTGATAGGCGTACATACTTTATTTAGTACACACACGAACCAAAACAATAAACCAAACGATACGTGAAGTCCTAGGTCATAACACAAACCAAACGGAACAAGATCCCACAAAATAACAGTGCCAAACAGGCTGCCTAAGTATGGTCCCCAATCAGAGACAACAAGCTACAGCTGCCTCTGATTGGGAATCACCCTGGCCAACATAGATCTAAACGATCTAGAACACAAACATAGAAAACTAAACAATGAAACCTACACACCCTGGCTCAACATTAAAGAGTCCCCAGAGCCAGGGCGTAACAGTACCCCCCCCCAAAGGCACGGACTGCGACCGCGCCAACCAAACACAAGAGGGTAGGGGCCGGGTGGGCATTCCGCCTCGGTGGCGGATCCGGCTCCTGGCGTGACCACCACTCTCTCTCCACCACCCCGTAGCGCCCCTGATCTGGTCTGGCCCCGCTGGCCGGAGCTGGACTGGACACCGGTGGAGCGGATTGCTCTGGCTCCGGAGTGGAGCAGCTGCCCAGTGCCGGACCAGGCACCGGTGGAACAGGCACGGGCCGTGCCGGACTGACGACGCGCACCACTGGCTTGGTGCGGGGAGCAGGAATGGGCCGTGCCGGACTGACAACGCGCACCACTGGCTTGGTGCGGGGAGCAGGAACGGGCCGGCCCGGGCTGGCGACGCGCACCACTGGCTTGGTGCGGGGAGCAGGAACAGGCCGGACCGGGCTGGAGACGCGCACCACAGGCTTGGTGCGGGGAGCAGGAACAGGCCGGGCTGGGCTGGCGACGCGCACCACAGCCTTGGTGCGAGGGACAGGAACAGGCCGGACCGGGCTGGCGATGCGCACCACAGACTTGGTGCGATGGACAGGAACAGACCGGGCTGGCTATGCGCACCACAGGCTTGGTGCGGGAAGCAGGAACAGGCCGGACCGGGCTGGCGACGCGCACCACAGGCTTGGTGCGAGGGACAGGAACAGGCCGGACCGGGCTGGCGACGCGCACCACTGGCTTGGTGTGGGGAGCAGGAACAGGCCGGACCGGGCTGGCGACGCGCACCACTGGCTTGGTGCGGGGAGCAGGAACAGGCCAGACCGGGCTGACGACGCGCACCACAGGCTTAGTGCGGGAAGCAGGAACAGGCCGGACCGGGCTGGCGACGCGCACCACAGGCTTGGTGCGGGGAGCAGGAACAGGCCGGACCGGGCTGGCGACGCGCACCACAGGCTTGGTGCGGGGAGCAGGAACAGGCCGGGCTGGCGACGCGCACCACAGCCTTGGTGCGAGGGACAGGAACAGGCCGGACCGGGCTGGCGATGCGCACCACAGACTTGGTGCGATGGACAGGAACTGACCGGGCTGGCGACGCGCACCACAGGCTTGGTGCGGGAAGCAGGAACAGGCCGGACCGGGCTGGCGACGCGCACCACAGGCTTGGTGTGAGGGACAGGAACAGGCCGGACCAGGCTGGCGACGCGCACCACTGGCTTGGTGCGGGGAGCAGGAACAGGCCGGACTGGGCTGGCGACGCGCACCACTGGCTTGGTGCGGGGAGCAGGAACAGGCCAGACCGGGCTGACGACGCGCACCACATGCTTGGTGCGGGAAGCAGGAACAGGCCGGACCGGGCTGGCGACGCGCACCACAGGCTTGGTGCGGGGAGCAGGAACAGGCCGGACCGGGCTGGCGACGCGCACCACTGGCTTGGTGCGGGGAGCAGGAACAGGCCGGACCGGGCTGACGACGCGCACCACAGTCTTGGTGCGAGGGAAAGGAACAGGCCGGGCTGGACTGGACTGTGGAGACGGACTGGAGGTCTGGAGCGGAGAGCTGACACAACCCGTCCTGGCTGAATGCCTATTTCCACACAATCTGTGTGAGGCATCAGCACAGGATGTACAGGGCTGTGCACTCGTACTGGCACTACAGCACGTGGCACTGGCGCAGGATATCCGGGACCGAGGAGGGGTACTGGAGGCCACGAACGTTGAGCCGGCACACTCTGTCCTGGCTGCATGCCCACCTTAGCACGACACGTGCGTGGTGCTAGCACAGGACGTACAGGACTGTGCCGGAACACTCGCGGCACAGTACGTGGCTCCGCATAACACGGAACATGCCCAGTCTCACGCTGCCTAGCCTGAGTACGGGGAGTTGGCTCTGCTCTACCTATAGGCTCTGCCAACCACCCTTCCAGCCCCCCAAACCTGGTGGCCTCCTCTCCTAGTCCGCCGATTCGTCCTGTAGCTGCATCCAGCAGCCCCGTCGTCCACACCGTGTGCCCCCCCCAAAAAAATGTTGGGGGTTGCCTCGCGTGTCCAACGTCGGCACGGTTGCCGCCGTTTCTCCTCTCCTGCCTGGGCATTTACTTTTGCCCATGGCCCTCTGCCCGCGAATATGTCCTCCCAAGACCACCATTCGCCCACCTGGGACATCGCCAACTTCTCCTGTTTGGCACGCTGCTTGGTCCTCTGGTGGTGGGATCTTCTGTCACGATCGTTGACGGAAGCGGACCAAGGCGCAGCGTGATAGGCGTACATACTTTATTTAGTACACACACGAACCAAAACAATAAACCAAACGATACGTGAAGTCCTAGGTCATAACACAAACCAAACGGAACAAGATCCCACAAAATAACAGTGCCAAACAGGCTGCCTAAGTATGGTCCCCAATCAGAGACAACAAGCTACAGCTGCCTCTGATTGGGAACCACCCTGGCCAACATAGATCTAAACGATCTAGAACACAAACATAGAAAACTAAACAATGATACCTACACACCCTGGCTCAACATTAAAGAGTCCCCAGAGCCAGGGTGTGACAATAACTGTCCATCTGGGGACAGGCACTAATGTCATTTAAGGTGTGATGGTGTATGTGATGTTGTATATTCAGTGTGTCAATGATTGATTGTATATGTCCCTATGGAAATGAATGAGAGTATATATGATGTATCTATTTAATATTCGTCTTATTTTTCTATGGCCTCCCGAGAGGCGCAGTGATCATAGGCACTGCATCGCAGTGGTAGAGGCATCAGTACAGACCCGGGTTCGATCCCAGGCTATATCACAACCGGCCGGGGTTGGGAGTCCCATAGAGCGGCGCACAATTGGCCCAGCATCGTCCGGGTTAGGGGAGGGTTTGCCCTAGCCATACCCTAGGTTTAGTTGTATTTCTACACATCCCCATTTAGCCATACCCTAGGTTTAGCTGTATTTCTACACACCCCATTTAGCCATACCCTAGGTTTAGCTGTATTTCTACACACCCCATTTAGCCATACCCTAGGTTTAGTTGTGTTTCTACACATCCCATTTAGCCATACCCTAGGTTTAGCTGTATTTCTACACACCCAATTTAGCCATACCCTAGGTTTAGCTGTATTTCTACACACCCCATTTAGCCATACCCTAGGTTTAGCTGTATTTCTACACACCCCATTTAGCCATACCCTAGGTTTAGTTGTATTTCTACACACCTCATTTAGACATACCCTAGGTTTAGCTGTATTTCTACACCCCCAAACTACTTCCTGCGGCTATGGGACAGAGGAGGAGGGGAGGGGAGATGGATAGTGAGAGAGAAGAGGAGGAGAGAGAGGGAGATGTCAAAAGAGATAGGGCTGACTGACTGGGCTGGCGACGCGCACCACTGGCTTGGTGCGGGGAGCAGGAACAGGCCGGATCGGGCTGGCGACGCGCACCACTGGCTTGGTGCGGGGAGCAGGAACAGGCCGGACCGGGCTGGCGACGCGCATCACTGGCTTGGTGCGGGGAGCAGGAACAGGCCAGACCGGGCTGACGACGCGCACCACAGGCTTGGTGCGGGAAGCAGGAACAGGCCGGACCGGGCTGGCGACGCGCACCACAGGCTTGGTGCGGGGAGCAGGAACAGGCCGGACCGGGCTGGCGACGCGAACCACAGGCTTGGTGCGTGGAGCAGGAACAGGCCGGGCTGGCGACGCGCACCACAGCCTTGGTGCGAGGGACAGGAACAGGCCGGACCGGGCTGGCGATGCGCACCACAGACTTGGTGCGATGGACAGGAACATACCGGGCTGGCGACGCGCACCCCAGGCTTGGTGCGGGAAAAAGGAACAGGCCGGACCGGGCTGGCGACGCGCACCACAGGCTTGGTGCGAGGGACAGGAATAGGCCGGACCGGGCTGGCGACGCGCACCACTGGCTTGGTGCGGGGAGCAGGAACAGGCCGGACCGGGCTGGCGACGCGCACCACTGGCTTGGTGCGGGGAGCAGGAACAGGCCAGACCGGGCTGACGACGCGCACCACATGCTTGGTGCGGGAAGCAGGAACAGGCCGGACCGGGCTGGCGACGCGCACCACAGGCTTGGTGCGAGGGAAAGGAACAGGCCGGGCTGGACTGGACTGTGGAGACGGACTGGAGGTCTGGAGCGGAGAGCTGACACAACCCGTCCTGGCTGAATGCCTATTTCCACACAATCTGTGTGAGGCATCAGCACAGGATGTACAGGGCTGTGCACTCGTACTGGCACTACAGCACGTGGCACTGGCGCAGGATATCCGGGACCGAGGAGGGGTACTGGAGGCCACGAACGTTGAGCCGGCACACTCCGTCCTGGCTGCATGCCCACCTTAGCACGACACGTGCGTGGTGCTAGCACAGGACGTACAGGACTGTGCCGGAACACTCGCGGCACAGTACGTGGCTCCGCATAACACGGAACATGCCCAGTCTCACGCTGCCTAGCCTGAGTACGGGGAGTTGGCTCTGCTCTACCTATAGGCTCTGCCAACCACCCTTCCAGCCCCCCAAACCTGGTGGCCTCCTCTCCTAGTCCGCCGATTCGTCCTGTAGCTGCCTCCAGCAGCCCCGTCGTCCACGCCGTGTGCCCCCCCAAAAAAAATGTTGGGGGTTGCCTCGCGTGTCCAACGTCGGCACGGTTGCCGCCGTTTCTCCTCTCCTGCCTGGGCATTTACTTTTGCCCATGGCCCTCTGCCCGCGAATATGTCCTCCCAAGACCACCATTCGCCCACCTGGGACATCGCCAACTTCTCCTGTTTGGCACGCTGCTTGGTCCTCTGGTGGTGGGATCTTCTGTCACGATCGTTGACGGAAGCGGACCAAGGCGCAGCGTGATAGGCGTACATACTTTATTTAGTACACACACGAACCAAAACAATAAACCAAACGATACGTGAAGTCCTAGGTCATAACACAAACCAAACGGAACAAGATCCCACAAAATAACAGTGCCAAACAGGCTGCCTAAGTATGGTCCCCAATCAGAGACAACAAGCTACAGCTGCCTCTGATTGGGAACCACCCTGGCCAACATAGATCTAAACGATCTAGAACACAAACATAGAAAACTAAACAATGAAACCTACACACCCTGGCTCAACATTAAAGAGTCCCCAGAGCCAGGGCGTGACAATAACTGTCCATCTGGGGACAGGCACTAATGTCATTTAAGGTGTGATGGTGTATGTGATGTTGTATATTCAGTGTGTCAATGATTGATTGTATCTGTCCCTATGGAAATGAATGAGAGTATATATGATGTATCTATTTAATATTCGTCTTATGTTTCTATGGCCTCCCGAGAGGCGCAGTGATCATAGGCACTGCATCGTAGTGCTAGAGGAGTCAGTGCACACCCGGGTTCGATCCCAGGCTATATCACAACCGGCCGGGATTGGGAGTCCCATAGAGCGGCGCACAATTGGCCCAGCATCGTCCGGGTTAGGGGAGGGATTGGCCTGGGTAGGCCATCATTGTAAATAAGAATTTGTTTTTAACTGACTTGCCTAGTTAAATAAAGGTTTAATTAAAGGTTCAATAGAGCAAGGGGAAGGGGGGTAGCAAGAGGTCTGTTACCCAAGTCAACTGAGTCACGCTCAACAAGCCTGATGCTATATGTCAGGAAGAGAGAGAGAGAGAGAGAGAGAGAGTGAGAGGAGGGGAGGGTAGTGGAGAGAGAGAAGAGGGGACAGAGGACGGGAGGGGAGATAGAGAGGGAGATGTCAAAGGGCTGCGAGAGATGAGCAGAGAGAGATGGGGCGGAGGAGAGAGGATGGGTGGGGGGCGGAGGAGAGCGTAGTGGAGAGAGAGGAGAGGGGAGGGGAGGGGATGGGAGGGGAGGGGAGGGGAGGGGAGGGGAGATAGAGACCCCCTTTTGCCATACACTAGGTTTAGTTGTATTTCTACACACCCCATTCAGCAATACCCTAGGTTTAGCTGTATTTCTACACACCCCATTTAGCCATACACTAGGTTTAGCTGTATTTCTACACACCCCATTTAGCCATACCCTAGGTTTAGTTGTATTTCTTCACACCCCATTTAGCCATACCCTAGGTTTAGTTGTATTTCTGCACACCCCATTTAGCCATACCCTAGGTTTAGCTGTATTTCTACAAACCCCATTTAGCCATACCCTAGGTTTAGCTGTATTTCTACACCCCCAAACTACTTCCTGTGGCTATGGGACAGAGGAGGAGGGGAGGGGCGATGGATAGTGAGAGAGAAGAGGAGTAGAGAGAGGGAGATGTCAAAAGAGATAGGGCTGACAGACTAACACGCAGTCAACTGAATATCTTTTCATAACTGACTTCTAACCAGTGATGTCATCACAACCAGTAACCTTTTCCGCTCTTCCACTCTGGTACGGCTCAGCTTGACGGCTCAGCTTGACCTCTGACCTATGAAATGAATGATTTCAAAAACTGACAAAAGCAAAGGTATTAAATTATATATAAACTCATCTGCAAAGAGAGGTTCACCTTTCCACGGAAGGGGAATGTGTGTACACATGGGTGTTATTGCATCATACCAACTATAAGCCTATCTTCCCCATCACATCACGTGTGTTGTTGCACCACACCAACTTTAAGCCTATCTTCTCTATCACATCATGGAAGGTGATGTTGATGTTCATTTCTCCTCTCTTTTGCCCCTCCCCCTCTCTCTCTCACTCTCTCTCTCAGTTCAATTCAAAGGGGTTTCATTGACATGGGAAACATATGTTAACATTGACAAAGCAAGTGAAATAAACAATCACAAACAGTAAACTTTAAACACACAAAAGTTTCAAAAGAGAAAGTCATTTGAAATGTTAATAATTTAACAATATAAAAAAAAAATATAAAAAAATGAGTGTATCAGTCCTGACCTGTATAGGCCGTCGGTCAATACACTGTAAATGAAATATAAACTAGCTGGCTCCACTAGGGTCCTCTCAGCCAGCTGGCTCCACTAGGGTCCTCTCAGCCAGCTGGCTCCACTAGGGCACTCTCAGCCAGGTGGCTCCACTAGGGCCCTCTCAGCCAGGTGGCTCCACTAGGGTCCTCTCAGCCAGGTGGCTCCACTAGGGCCCTCTCAGCCAGGTGGCTCCACTAGGGCCCTCTCAGCCAGGTGGCTCCACTAGGGTCCTCTCAGCCAGGTGGCTCCACTAGGGCCCTCTCAGCCAGGTGGCTCCACTAGGGCCCTCTCAGCCAGCTGGTGTGTGTAGGAGAGTGTGAGCTTGTGCAAAAAGTAGAAGTACAAATGGCAAGGGAAATGAAATAAACTGATAAATCTAGGCCTAGGTTTTTTTTACTGTGGTGTTTGTTCTCCACTGGTTACCCTATTCTTATCACAACAGGTCACACATTTTGCTGCCATGATTGCACGCTGCTGTATTTCACCTAACAGATACGGGAGCTTATCAATATTATATTTGTTTTCAAATTATTTGGGGGTCCTTGTAATCTGAGGGAAATATGTCTCTCTCACATCATCGTACATTTGGCAGGAGGTTAGGAAGTGCAGCTCAGTTTCCACCTCATTTTGTTGGCAGTGTGGCACATAGCCTGTCTTCTCTCTACCTATGGTGATTTTCGGGATGCGGAAGGCAGACATACAGGCGGATGAAGTAGATTGAGATGCAGCCCATTCAAAAAAAACTGAAATTGAGTAGTACATTGTACACTCCATTCCACAGACCTTTAAACCTAATATAAACCTAACATTGCAGTGATAATTAATGTCTGGGGGCATTTTTGTTAGTTTCTGCTGTTCTCCAAATAGTATTTGAGAGTTTTTAAGTACAGTAAATGAGCTTCAACTGGTGGGGGGATTTCTACACACCCCATTTAGCCATACCCTAGGTTTATTTGTATTTCTACACACCCCATTTAGCCATACCCTAGGTTTATTTGTATTTTTACACACCCTAGGTTTAGCTGTATTTCTACACACCCCATTTAGCCATACCCTAGGTTTATTTGTATTTCTACACACCCCATTTAGCCATACCCTAGGTTTAGCTAATATTTCTACACACCCCAGGTTTTGTAATGTTTTCCAGTATAATTTTATGTTTGTTTGGGCCAGATTTGTTTGGGCCAGATTGTCTGAGGGCTGTCTTGAGGCATTGTTGGGTTAGTAGTGGTTTGTGAACTTAGCTTCAGGACAAGCTGGAAGAAGGGACTTTTCTCTATGTTTATCTCTTGGCATTTCAGGTCTTTGTAGTGGTAGGAGTGGTGGTCGCTTGTTAGGTGGTTAATCAAATTGATGGCTCATTTGCAGTGGTGATTTTAGCATGTCAATCTTACATTTCCAGTACATTTACATTTTAGTCATTTAGCAGACGCTCTTATCCAGAGCGACTTACCGGAGCAATTAGGGTTAAGTGCCTTGCTCAAGGGCACATCGACAGATTTTTCACCTAGTCGGCTCGGGGATTAGAACCAGCGACCTTTCGGTTACTGGCACAACGCTCTTAACCACTAAGCTACCTGCCGCCCCAATCTTGGTGGGGCAAACAACCATTTTTTTGGGGGGGATGCATGCTAGCGACACCACAACACAATAAACATAATAATAATAATTATTATTATTATTAATTAATCTAAACAATACATTACATGCACTATAATGGTGACAAAAGGTGCCCACAAACTTTTAGGGTCTACATAAAGTTGTCAAAGATACCAAAGATAACCCTGAAGGAGCTGCAAAGCTCCACAGCGGAGATTGGAGTCTCTGTCCATAGGACCACTTTAAGCCATACACTCCACAGAGCTGGGCTTTATGGAAGAGTGGCCAGAAAAAGCCATTGCTTAAAGAAAAAAATAAGCAACCACGTTTCGTTTTCGCCAAAGGCATGTGGGAGACTCCCCAAACATATGGAAGAAGGTACTCTGGTCAGATGAGACTAAAATTGAACTTTTTGGCCATCAAGGAAAATGCTATGTCTGGCGCAAACGCAACACCTCTCATCACCCCGAGAACACCATCACCACATTGAAGCATGGTGGTGGCAATATCATGCTGTGGGGATGTTTTTCATCGGCAGGGACTGGGAAACTGGTCACAATTGAAGGAGTAATGGATGGCGCTAAATACAGGGAAATTCTTGAGGGAAACCTGTTTCAGTCTTCCAGAGATTTGAGACTGGGATGGAGGTTCACCTTCCAGCTGGACAATGACCCTAAGCATAGTGCTAAAGCAACACTGAAGTGGTTTAAGGAGAAACATTGAAATGTCTTGGAATGGCCTAGTCAAAGCCCAGACCTCAATCCAATTGAGAATCTGTGGTATGACTTAAAGATTGCTGTACACCAGCGGAACCCATCCAACTTGAAGGAGCTGGAGCAGTTTTGCCTTGAAAAATGGGCAAATTTCTTGTTTGTTTCACAATAAAAAATGTTTTTACATCTTCAAAGTGGTAGGCATGTTGTGGAAATGAAATGTTACAAACCCCGAAAAAATCAATTTTAATTCCAGGTTGTAAGGCAACAAAATAAGAAAAATTCCAAGGGGGGTTAATAGTTTCGCAAGACACTGTACACAACTGAAATATTTGATTGTTTCATAGTCATTTCCTTTATTTTTTGGCAATTTAACGTTCACTGTTTTTTGCTTTGAAATTTCCCTTAAAAAGCTCTAAAACCATTGTAATGCAATTATTTGATAATGCATTTCATGTTTTTTTAAATTATCGAATTCGAAAGCCGTTATATATTTTTTGTAATCGAACCGAAACCGAACAGACTTAAAAAAGCACAAATTTCTCACCATTAACACACACACACACACACACACACACACACACACACACACACACACACACACACACACACACACACACACACACACACACACACACACACACACACACACACACACACACACATTAGATGTTGTGGGACATAAATGTTCAATTATACCAATGTCATTAGTTCCTCCATTTAGCTGTATAGTGTCCTATTAGCATTTAGCTGTATAGTGACCTATTAGCATTTAGCTGTATAGAGTCCTATTAGCATTTAGCTGTATAGTGTCCTATTAGCATTTAGCTGTATAGTGTCCTATTAGCATTTAGCTGTATAGTGTCCTATTAGCATTTAGCTGTATAGTGTCCTATTAGCATTTAGCTGTATAGTGACCTATTAGCATTTAGCTGTATAGTGTCCTATTAGCATTTAGCTGTATAGTGTCCTATTAGCATTTAGCTGTATAGTGACCTATTAGCATTTAGCTGTATAGTGTATAGCCCCGTGGGCCCTGGTCAATAGTAGTGAGTGCTCTATATAGGGAACAGGGTACCATTGAATATAGGGTGAAGTTTTCCCTACACGCTGATCTTGGGTTAGTTTTGCATTTCCCCCACTAATGGATAAGGTTAGGATTGGGGGAGGAGAAGCTGATCCTAGATCTGTACCTCGGGGAAACTTTACCTGTACTTTCTTCACTGCAGATTGGTGGGAGTATGAAAGATGAAAAATGAAATATTTCCCTCTGCTGGCCAGAGAACAATATTACACATCAGGCCTACATGTACAGTACTGCATCATCCTGTCAGCCAGTTACACCATTACCCAGACACTCTGGGAGAATCTCAGCCAGTTACACCATGACCCAGACACTCTGGGAGAATCTCAGCCAGTTACACCATGACCCAGACACTCTGGGAGAATCTCAGCCAGTTACACCATTACCCAGACACTCTGGGAGAATCTCAGCAAGTTACACCATTACCCAGACACTCTGGGAGAATCTCAGCCTGTTACACCAACACAGACACTCTGGGAGAATCTCAGTCAGTTACACCATGACCCAGACACTCTGGGAGAATCTCAGCCAGTTACACCATGACCCAGACACTCTGGGAGAATCTCAGCCAGTTACATCATGACCCAGACACTCTGGGAGAATCTCAACCAGTTACACCATTACCCAGACACTCTGGGAGAATCTCAGCCAGTTACACCATGACCCAGACACTCTGGGAGAATCTCAGCCAGTTACACCATGACCCAGACACTCTGGGAGAATCTCAGCCAGTTACACCATTACCCAGACACTCTGGGAGAATCTCAGCCAGTTACACCATGACCCAGACACTCTGGGAGAATCTCAGCCAGTTACACCATGACCCAGACACTCTGGGAGAATCTCATCCAGTTACACTATGACCCAGACACTCTGGGAGAATCTAGGCCAGTTACACCATTACCCAGACACTCTCTGACGGGGCCCATGTCCAACTCTCTGACGGGCCCTTTGTCCTTGTCTCATACGGGGCCCATGTCCTCCTCTCTGACGGGCCCCATGTCCTCCTCTCTGACGGGGCCTATGTCCTCCTCTCTGACGGGGCCCATGTCCACCTCTCTGACGGGCCCCTTGTCCTCCTCTCTGACGGGCCCCTTGTCCTCCTCTCTGATGGGGCCCATGTCCAGCTCTCTGACGGGACCCATGTCCTCCTCTCTGATGGGGCCCATGTCCTCCTCTCTGACGGGCCCCTTGTCCTCCTCTCTGACGGGGCCCATGTCCTCCTCTCTGACGGGGCCCATGTCCACCTCTCTGACGGGGCCCATGTCCTCCTCTCTGACGGGGCCCATGTCCTCCTCTCTGACGGGGCACATGCCCACCTCTCTGACGGGCCCCTTGTCCTCCTCTCTGACGGGCCCATTGTCCTCCTCTCTGACGGGGCCCATGTCCTCCTCTCTGACGGGGCCCATGTCCTCCTCTCTGACGGGGCCCATGTCCTCCTCTCTGACGGGGCCCATGTCCTCCTCTCTGACGGGCCCCTTGTCCTCCTCTCTGACGGGCCCCTTGTCCTCCTCTCTGACGGGGCCCATTGTCCACCTCTTGACGGGGCCCATGTCCACCTCTCTGACGGGCCCCATGTCCTCCTCTCTGACGGGCCCCTTGTCCTCCTCTCTGATGGGGCCCATGTCCACCTCTCTGACGGGCCCCATGTCCTAATCTCTGACGGGCCCCTTGTCCTCCTCTGTGACGGGGCCCATGTCCTCCTCTCTGACGGGGCCCATGTCCTCCTCTCTGACGGGGCCCATGTCCTCCTCTCTGACGGACCCCTTGTCCTCCTCTCTGACGGGCCCCTTGTCCTCCTCTCTGATGGGCCCCTTGTCCTCCTCTCTGACGGGGCCCCTTGTCCACCTCTCTGACGGGCCCCATGTCCTCCTCTCTGACGGGCCCCTTGTCCTCCTCTCTGATGGGGCCCATGTCCACCTCTCTGACGGGCCCCATGTCCTCCTCTCTGACGGGCCCCTTGTCCTCCTCTCTGACGGGGCCCCTTGTCCACCTCTCTGACAGGGCCCATGTCCACCTCTCTGATGAGCCCCTTTTCCTCCTCTCTGATGGGCCCCTTGTCCTCCTCTCTGATGGGGCTCATGTCCTCCTCTCTGACGGGCCCCTTGTCCTCCTCTCTGACGGGGCCCATGTCCTCCTCTCTGACGGGGCCCATGTCCACCTCTCTGACAGGGCCCATGTCCTCCTCTCTGACGGGGCCCATGTCCTCCTCTCTGATGGGGCCCATGTCCTCCTCTCTGACGGGGCCCATGTCCACCTCTCTGACGGGCCCCTTGTCCTCCTCGCTGACGGGGCCCATGTCCTCCTCTCTGACGGGCCCCATGTCCTCCTCTCTGACGGGGCCCATGTCCTCCTCTCTGATGGGTTCCATGTCCTCCTCTCTGACGGGGCCCATGTCCTCCTCTCTGACGGGGCCCATGTCCTCCTCTCTGACGGGCCCCTTGTCCTCCTCTCTGATGGGGCCCATGTCCACCTCTCTGACGGGCCCCATGTCCTCCTCTCTGACGGGCCCCTTGTCCTCCTCTGTGACGGGGCCCATGTCCTCCTCTCTGACGGGGCCCATGTCCTCCTCTCTGACGGGGCCCATGTCCTCCTCTCTGACGGGCCCCTTGTCCTCCTCTCTGACGGGCCCCTTGTCCTCCTCTCTGACGGGGCCCCTTGTCCTCCTCTCTGACGGGGCCCCTTGTCCACCTCTCTGACGGGGCCCATGTCCTCCTCTCTGACGGGCCCCTTGTCCTCCTCTCTGACGGGCCCCTTGTCCTCCTCTCTGATGGGCCCCTTGTCCTCCTCTCTGACGGGGCCCCTTGTCCACCTCTCTGACGGGCCCCATGTCCTCCTCTCTGACGGGCCCCTTGTCCTCCTCTCTGATGGGGCCGATGTCCACCTCTCTGACGGTTCCCATGTCCTCCTCTCTGACGGGCCCCTTGTCCTCCTCTCTGACGGGGCCCCTTGTCCACCTCTCTGACAGGGCCCATGTCCACCTCTCTGATGAGCCCCTTGTCCTCCTCTCTGATGGGCCCCTTGTCCTCCTCTCTGATGGGGCTCATGTCCTCCTCTCTGACGGGCCCCTTGTCCTCCTCTCTGACGGGGCCCATGTCCTCCTCTCTGACGGGGCCCATGTCCACCTCTCTGACAGGGCCCATGTCCTCCTCTCTGACGGGGCCCATGTCCTCCTCTCTGATGGGGCCCATGTCCTCCTCTCTGACGGGGCCCATGTCCACCTCTCTGAGGGGCCCCTTGTCCTCCTCTCTGATGGGGCTCATGTCCTCCTCTCTGACGGGGCCCATGTCCTCCTCTCTGACGGGGCCCATGTCTTCCTCTCTGACGGGCCCCTTGTCCTCCTCTCTGACGGGCCCCTTGTCCTCCTCTCTGATGGGCCCCTTGTCCTCCTCTCTGACGGGGCCCCTTGTCCACCTCTCTGACGGGCCCCATGTCCTCCTCTCTGACGGGCCCCTTGTCCTCCTCTCTGATGGGGCCCATGTCCACCTCTCTGACGGGCCCCATGTCCTCCTCTCTGACGGGCCCCTTGTCCTCCTCTCTGACGGGGCCCCTTGTCCACCTCTCTGACAGGGCCCATGTCCACCTCTCTGATGAGCCCCTTTTCCTCCTCTCTGATATGCCCCTTGTCCTCCTCTCTGATGGGGCTCATGTCCTCCTCTCTGACGGGCCCCTTGTCCTCCTCTCTGACGGGGCCCATGTCCTCCTCTCTGACGGGGCCCATGTCCACCTCTCTGACAGGGCCCATGTCCTCCTCTCTGACGGGGCCCATGTCCTCCTCTCTGATGGGGCCCATGTCCTCCTCTCTGACGGGGCCCATGTCCACCTCTCTGACGGGCCCCTTGTCCTCCTCGCTGACGGGGCCCATGTCCTCCTCTCTGACGGGCCCCATGTCCTCCTCTCTGACGGGGCCCATGTCCTCCTCTCTGACGGGCCCCTTGTCCTCCTCTCTGACGGGGCCCATTGTCCACCTCTCGACGGGGCCCATGTCCACCTCTCTGACGGGCCCCATGTCCTCCTCTCTGACGGGCCCCTTGTCCTCCTCTCTGATGGGGCCCATGTCCACCTCTCTGACGGGCCCCATGTCCTCCTCTCTGACGGGCCCCTTGTCCTCCTCTGTGACGGGGCCCATGTCCTCCTCTCTGACGGGGCCCATGTCCTCCTCTCTGACGGGGCCCATGTCCTCCTCTCTGACGGGCCCCTTGTCCTCCTCTCTGACGGGCCCCTTGTCCTCCTCTCTGATGGGCCCCTTGTCCTCCTCTCTGACGGGGCCCCTTGTCCACCTCTCTGACGGGCCCCATGTCCTCCTCTCTGACGGGCCCCTTGTCCTCCTCTCTGATGGGGCCGATGTCCACCTCTCTGACGGGCCCCATGTCCTCCTCTCTGACGGGCCCCTTGTCCTCCTCTCTGACGGGGCCCCTTGTCCACCTCTCTGACAGGGCCCATGTCCACCTCTCTGATGAGCCCCTTGTCCTCCTCTCTGACGGGGCCCATGTCCTCCTCTCTGACGGGGCCCATGTCCTCCTTTCTGATGGGGCCCATGTCCTCCTCTCTGACGGGGCCCATGTCCACCTCTCTGACGGGCCCCTTGTCCTCCTCGCTGATGGGGCCCATGTCCTCCTCTCTGACGGGCCCCATGTCCTCCTCTCTGACGGGGCCCATGTCCTCCTCTCTGATGGGGCCCATGTCCTCCTCTCTGACGGGGCCCATGTCCACCTCTCTGACGGGCCCCTTGTCCTCCTCTCTGACGGGGCCCCTTGTCCACCTCTCTGATGGGGCCCATGTCCTCCTCTCTGACGGGCCCCATGTCCTCCTCTCTGATGGGGCCCATGTCCTCCTCTCTGACGGGGCCCATGTCCTCCTCTCTGACGGGGCCCATGTCCTCCTCTCTGACGGGGCCCATGTCCACCTCTCTGACGGGCCCCTTGTCCTCCTCTCTGATGGGGCCCTTGTCCTCTTCTCTGATGGGGCCCATGTCCTCCTCTATGACGGGGCCCATGTCCTCCTCTCTGACGGGGCCCATGTCCTCCTCTCTGACGGGGCCCATGTCCTCCTCTCTGACGGGCCCCTTGTCCTCCTCTCTGACGGGCCCCTTGTCCTCCTCTCTGATGGGCCCCTTGTCCTCCTCTCTGACGGGGCCCCTTGTCCACCTCTCTGACGGGCCCCATGTCCTCCTCTCTGACGGGCCCCTTGTCCTCCTCTCTGATGGGGCCGATGTCCACCTCTCTGACGGGCCCCATGTCCTCCTCTCTGACGGGCCCCTTGTCCTCCACTCTGACGGGGCTCCTTGTCCACCTCTCTGACAGGGCCCATGTCCACCTCTCTGATGAGCCCCTTGTCCTCCTCTCTGACGGGCCCCATGTCCTCCTCTCTGATGGGGCCCATGTCCTCCTCTCTGACGGGCCCCTTGTCCTCCTCTCTGATGGGGCTCATGTCCTCCTCTCTGACGGGCCCCTTGTCCTCCTCTCTGACGGGGCCCATGTCCTCCTCTCTGACGGGGCCCATGTCCACCTCTCTGACAGGGCCCATGTCCTCCTCTCTGACGGGGCCCATGTCCTCCTCTCTGATGGGGCCCATGTCCTCCTCTCTGACGGGGCCCATGTCCACCTCTCTGACGGGCCCCTTGTCCTCCTCGCTGATGGGGCCCATGTCCTCCTCTCTGACGGGCCCCATGTCCTCCTCTCTGACGGGGCCCATGTCCTCCTCTCTGATGGGGCCCATGTCCTCCTCTCTGACGGGGCCCATGTCCACCTCTCTGACGGGCCCCTTGTCCTCCTCTCTGACGGGGCCCCTTGTCCACCTCTCTGATGGGGCCCATGTCCTCCTCTCTGACGGGCCCCATGTCCTCCTCTCTGATGGGGCCCATGTCCTCCTCTCTGACGGGGCCCATGTCCTCCTCTCTGACGGGGCCCATGTCCTCCTCTCTGACGGGGCCCATGTCCACCTCTCTGACGGGCCCCTTGTCCTCCTCTCTGATGGGGCCCTTGTCCTCTTCTCTGATGGGGCCCATGTCCTCCTCTATGACGGGGCCCATGTCCTCCTCTCTGACGGGGCCCATGTCCTCCTCTCTGACGGGGCCCATGTCCACCTCTCTGACGGGCCCCTTGTCCTCCTCTCTGATGGGGCTCTTGTCCACCAGCTCTTTGGTGTCTTCCTCTCCCTTGCTGTCTATCCTGCTCCATATTGAAAGACACTGGAAGTGTTCACACACCCTTTTATATGGTGACTAATTGTGGTTCCCACTATGTGAAATCAATTAGTAATAATGAGTAGTCATTATGTATGTTCATCGTGTATCATACATGTAATTTAAATGTTTATACTTTACAAACAGATTTAATTTCTGTAGTTCTCTAAATCCATATATAGTCGACAAACCAGTTTAAAATATATAGCTTTACCAAACGGTTAAGTGATTAACCATTACAGTTTTCCCCAATTGTTAACACACGTATGATGAAACTACATCTCAGATACTCAAAACTCAAAACACTCACTACCCTGGCATTAAAAGCGCCATGCTCTCTACCAATTGAGCTACAGAGGACCACATGGCAATTAGGGATCCAGATTTTGTCAAATTAATGTCAAAAGTATATTTTTTGTTGAGGCATTTTAGCTAATCCTAACCCTTTTCCTAACTTTAACCTAATTCTCCTAACCTGCTACGTTAATTCTCCTAAACTGCTGCACAAATTCTCCTAACCTGCTACGAAAAGTCAAATCTGACGTTAATCTGACAAAAGCTGGATCCTTTCTAGCCATGACCCAACAGCAACACCGTCAGAACAATAGCAGTCTTCATTCTGAATTGAGTCTGGTCTTCTTCAGAAGTAGTGTAGTAGTCTACAGGGTTCAGGACTCACCTTTTTAAACACTCCTTATCTCTCATATCATGAGGTTCCACATGTGTTTGGTTACATAGTGCCCAATGTTCTTCTTAGTGATAAAACAGCAAACATTAAGAGTGTTTACTTATCAGACCCACATATATAATAAATATACTAGAATATAATATACTATATTCATATGCTTTTAGTACTCACACATGAATCATATCATGTATGCAGGTCATGTGTTGTTTTGAGACAGCAGTAAAAACATACTGATAGGACAGTTCCTCTTATGGCCACTAGGTGATAATCTGGTGTCACAGACGCATGACTGCAATCTAGAAGGAAGCATTGTCCCAATTATGTCTCCTTTCTCCTAAAGTGTGCACTTGTTCACTTCCCTAAACTGAAATGACTGGTATAAGAACTATGGTGGAAACTCCCTCTTGATAACAGAAGGTATAGTCCCATGGGTGGAACGGTGGGAGACGAACGGTACCCCCTCTCCCCCTCTCCCCACCTTTCTTCTTCTTCCCCTCTCCTCCTCTACCCCCTCTCTTTTTCTCCCTCTCTCCTCCTCTCCCCCTCACCTCTTCTCCATCTCTCCTCCTCTCCCCCCCTCTCCTCTTCTCCCTCTTTCCTCCTCTACCCCCTCTCCCCCTCTTCGTCTCTTTCCCCTTACATTATATAATATACATTAGAGGGAGGGAGGGAGGGAGGGAGGGAGGGAGGGAGAAGAGAGTAATGGGGGAGACATAGAGAGGGGGAGGGAAAGGGGAGGAGAGAGGGAGGAGAGCGAGAGATGGGAGAGAGAGAGAATATATTATTATCACTGACATCTCACCAGTGATGTCATCATAACCAGTAACCTATTCCACTCTTGGCACAGCCCAGCCTGACCCTGACATATAACATCAGGCCTGATGAGTTGACCTCCCTCCCCCTCTCTCCCCTCTCCTCTTCTCCCTCTCTTCACCTCTCCAGCCTCTCCTCTTCTCCCTCTATCCCTCTCTCCCTTCTCCTCTCACTCCCCCTCTCCCCCCTCTCCTCTTCTCCCTCTCTCCCCCGCTCCACCTTCTCCTCCTCTCCCTCTCTCCCCCTCTCCTCTCCTCTCCTCTCCTCTACTCGTCTCCTCTTCTCCCTCTCTGCTCCTCTCCCCTTCTCCTCTTCTTCCTCTCTCCCCTCTCCTCTTCTCCCTCTCTCCCTCTCTCCACTTCTCCCCCTTTCCTCTCCTCTCCCCCTCTCCACCCTCTCCCCCTCACCTCCTCTCCATCTCTCCCCCTCTCCTCCTCTCCCTCTCTCCCCCTCTCCCCCCACTCCTCTTCTCCCTCTCTCCCCTCTCCACACTCTGATCTTCTCCCTCTCTCCCCCTCTCCTCTCCTATCCTCCTCTCCCCCTCTCCCCTTCTCCCTCTCTGCTCTTCTTTCTCTCTGCTCCTCTCCCCTTCTCCTCCTCTCCCTCTCTCAACCTCCTCTCCTTCTCTCCTCCTCTTCCTCTCTCCTCCTCTTCCTCTCTCCTCCTCTCCCCACTCTCCTCTCCTCCTCACCCCCCTCTCCCCCTCTTCTTCTCCCTTACAATATATAATATATATCTGAGGAGGGGAGGGAGAGAAAGAGGGAGGGAGGGAGGGAGGAGGAAGAGAGTAATGGGGGAGACATAGAGAGGGAGAGGGAAAGGGGAGGAGAGAGGGAGGAGAGCGAGAGATGGGAGAGAGAGATAATATATTATTATCACTGACATCTCACCAGTGATGTCATCATAACCAGTAACCTTTTCCACTCTTGGCCCAGCCCAGCCTGACCCTGACATATAGCATCAGACCTGTTGAGTTGACTTGGGTAACAGACCTCTAGCTTCTACACCACATCCCCCCTTCTCCTGCTCTAACATGAGACATGGGTGGAATGGTGGAAGACGAATCTCACCCCCTCATCCCCCTCTCCTCTTCTCCCCCTCTCCTCTCCTCCCCTCTCCTCTACTCTTCTCCCCCTCTCCTCTTCTCCTCCTCTCCTCCTCTCCTCTTCTCCCCCTCCCACTCTCCCCCTCTCCTATTCTCCCCCTCTCCTCTTCTCCTCCCTCTCCTCTCCTCCCCTTTCCTCTTCTCATCCTCTCCTCTCCTCCTCCTCTCCCCCTCCCCCCCCCCCCTCCCCCTCTCAAGCAGTAGAAAGTTAGAGGTGATATTATAGGACACACTACGTGAAACTTTGCTGCTCTGTCAGCAGTTTCCTGTGGGGTTTTTCAAAACAGAGCTGAGTTCAACCAGTGATCTAAGATAAGTTGCTACGAAGTTTATCTCACATCATTGAAGTAATGAACTAATGAGATATAAGTCATATAGCCTAGCAGAATTGTCCACTCTTCAGTCCACTCTTCATGACAGCAGACTTGTATAGCTCAGTGGAGCCCAGTTAGAGACAGATATGATACCTGCAGTGA
>NW_028162391.1:10000-17000 GCF_964263955.1 Coregonus lavaretus | reverse complement strand
TCAATGTATGTGGCTCAGGTGCTCCCCCTACCCAGAGATATACCACCCTGCTTGCCTGGCACACAGATTCCACAGCACCCAGCTCACAGCATCTAGTACAGGGAGCAGTCTGGAGGAGCTGCCTGAGCCTGGAGCTCTGCATGGTGATCATGGACAGTGACCTAGACATTCTGTACATACGCATACTGTTTACACATTGTACTGTGCGTAATATTCATACATATTTCATAAATACACAGACGTACAGTATATGGTGTTCCTATGTATACACGTACACAAATGTAGGATATTAACTTGATCATTTTCTCACATCAGGAAAATAATTCTGCACCAACAGGAAATGTTAATTATTGTGTGGATTATAATTAATGGACTTACGTTTTTTGTTTGTTAGGTCCTGCAAGTCTAAAAATGTAAAAGTGGTGATTACAAACTTGAATATACTTTTTAAACCTTGTACTGGATATTTCCTGCAACAACAGGGGGATCACATTCAGATCCTACATCTGTACTTCCACTTAGCAGCACAGGGATGACAGGGTATGTTTGTGTTCTCTGGTTCAGTTCAGGGTCAGGTGCTTAGGTTTCAGGCCGGGGCTGAACACAACATAATGCAGCTGGGGCTGACAGAGGGGAGTACAGCTTCATGAATATTGGTGTGTGTATTATTTTCACACAGTTTGACAGTGTGTGTGTGTGTGTGTGTGTGTGTGTTTGCACATGCATGCTTTTCGGTTCCCACCTTGAGTGTGTGTGAGGTGCTGCCTGCACCCATATCAGACATTGTCCCTGGTCGCTTGGTTAAGTAGAGTCTCCCTTTAAGGATCAATCAGGCTGTGCAATTAGGCTGTGCAATTAGGGCCCGTGCCTCTGTTGGAGCGAAGGCAACACACTCCGAGCTCCAAATACGCCTGGATAATTATCTGAACCAGAGAGGAAGAGAACAGCACTCTAATCTCACACAGACTGTCAATGTCTCTGTGACACGCTGATGTGTGTTTCTGCAGTTCTATGTGTTTCTGCAGTTCTGTGTGTTTCTGCAGTTCTGTGTGTTTCTGGAGTTCTGTGTGTTTCTGGAGTTCTGTGTGTTTCTGGAGTTCTGTGTGTTTCTGGAGTTCTGTGTGTTTCTGGAGTTCTGTGTGTTTCTGCAGTTATGTGTGTTTCTGTAGTTCTGTGTGTTTCTGCAGTTTTGTGTGTTTCTGTAGTTCTGTGTGTTTCTGCAGCTCTGTGTGTTTCTGTAGTTCTGTGTGTTTCTGCAGTTCTGTGTGTTTCTGCAGTTCTGTGTGTTTCTGCAGTTCTGTGTGTTTCTGCAGTTTTGTGTGTTTCTGCAGTTCTGTGTGTTTCTGCAGTTCTGTGTGTTTCTGCAGTTCTGTGTGTTTCTGCAGTTCTGTGTGTTTCTGGAGTTCTGTGTGTTTCTGGAGTTCTGTGTGTTTCTGGAGTTCTGTGTGTTTCTGCAGTTCTGTGTGTTTCTGCAGTTCTGTGTGTTTCTGCAGTTCTGTGTGTTTCTGCAGTTCTGTGTGTTTCTGTGTGTTTCTGCAGTTCTGTGTTTTTCTGCAGTTCTGTGTGTTTCTGTTGTCACGAACCGGCTCAAGTTCGTAACAAAAGGGAGACACGTGGAGACAAGGAATACTTAAAGTATATATTTATTAACTAAAGTAAACTAACTGAAATAACAATGGGGTGTGTAATCAGTAATCAGTAGTGTAAGTGAGTGTTTGCTTGCATAAATGTAATATGGAAAAGTGTTGAGAAGTGCCAAAGCAAACAACCCAAAAAGGCCACAAAAATATCACAACCAAAGTCAAAGTATCTGCCTGGAGAGAGTCTCCTCAATGAATGTGGAAGAGGTCCATTTATGCTGGGACACACCCGGCCCAGGTGTTTCCCATGTAGCTGACGACCCTCCCAACTCCGCCCACCGTCATCCTAATAAGGAAACAAGAGCAAAGAGAGAATACGGCAGACAGAGTGGGAGGGTCGTCACACCCCCCCCCATAAGACCGGGGACCAACAAGGACCCCGGACCAACGTACCAGCCCCTGCGTCCCAAACCGACAATTTGTACATGTTCACCCCTCCACTTGCCCCACCCATCATCCTCCTCTCCAGACCTCAGCAACCTTTACACAGGAAGCAACCTTTAAGAGGAAAGAAAAACACAAGACTAGGAGGGGACAAACAGGAAAGATAGAACATGACAAAATCAAACACTGGTCGGTCACATCAATATTCATGAACAGGGCGCAAGAGAGAGCGCATCAGCAATCTCGTTATCAGTCCCCCGGATGTGCCGCACATCTAGATGGAAGGATTGTAAAAATAAACACCATCTCATTATCCTCTGATTAGGACACCTCATGGACCTCAAAAATGTGAGAGGGTTATGGTCGGTGTAGACCACAATAGGTACTACACCCGACCCAACATACACTTCAAAAGTGTTGTAGCGCCCATATAAGTGCTAATGCTTCTTTTTCAATGACCGAATAGTTCAACTGATAATGGTTAAACTTTTTGGAAAAGAAACTAACAGGCCTCTCAACCCCAGCCACATCTGCTTGCAGTAACACTGCACCCGCCCCCACATGACTAGCATCCACCTGCAAGGTAAATGACAAATCCACACGAGGAGCAGCCAGTACCGGAGTTGAAGTAAGCAACCTCTTTGCATCTTCGAAAGCCTGTTGACAATGAGAAGACCATACGTACACAGCCTTAGCTTTCAGCAAATCTGTCAAGGGAGCGACCACAGTAGAGAAGTTCCTACAAAAACCACGATAATACCCAATCATTCCCAAGAAACGCATCAGTTCCTTTTTAGTAGTTGGTAGTGGAAAAGCATCAATAGCTACCACTTTAGCCCGAACAGGACGCACTTCACCCTGCCCAACCACCTTTCCAAGGTATGTAACAGTCGCCTGAGCAAACTCACATTTAGCCAAATTTATCGTGAGACGACCCGCAGCCAGACGTTCGAACAAGGCTTGAATACGGGACAGATGTTCCTCCCAAGTAGACTTGAAGTAGACGGTACTCTGGGAAATTCTGCGCACTCATCAGGAATCCCTACAATTGACGGCTTAGTGGAAACCACTAAAGATGGAAACGCGATAGGCCACACACGCTCCCCAGCCAAGTTATTTCCAAGGATCACGTCAATACCCTCAATAGGCAATGAAGGACGCACCCCCACAACAACCTCACCTTTCACCAGTCCACAATCCAACATCAGTTTATGCAATGGAACTGACAGAGTGTTCAAACCTATTCCCCTAATTAGAACACTATTCCCCGAATCAGTCTCCGCAGAAAAGGGTAACACAGATTCCAACACAAATGATTCAGAGGCACCTGTGTCTCTTAGGATCTTTACTGGCACTAGGTTCTTACTTCCTACCATAGACACAAAACCCTCCGTAACGAAAGGTAAATAGTCGGGATCAATATAACCCTTCACCTGGCTCTGGGCATGAGACAATGCGTCAGGAGTGAACTGATGTGGAACAGGCGCGGCTAACGCTGCAGGCCTCGATTTACCATAAGCACCTGTACTGAATTTACCCCTAGACCTAAGAATCGGACATTCATTTTTCCAATGACCTAATTCTTGACAGTAGTGACACTCTTGACCAACGTCAGTTTTACCACGGGTATCAGGCTCAACCCTAGTTGAATGAAACTCTGCCCGGGAACCGAAGTATCTCGGCGAGCGAGGCCCAAATCTCTGCGAACGCCCCCACTCACTCCGAATACGGGGTTCTGCAAAAACATTTTTGTGAGTCAACACATATTCATCTGCCAAAACCGCAGCTTCAGCAACAGTCTTTATTTTTCGTTCGTTAATGTACGTCGCTATACGATCAGGGATTGTGTCCTTAAATTGTTCTAACATAATCAGATCACACAGCCCTTGAAAAGTCATAACTGCAGAGGCGGAACACCAGCGATTGAACTGTGAAGATAATATTCGCGCAAACTCAACATGAGTCTGCTGATCATCCCTTTTTAAAGTTCTAAATCGTTGGCGGTAAGCCTCAGGGACCAATTCGTAACTCTGTAACACAGCCGTTTTAACCTTCTCATAACTAACACTGTCTGCTACACTAAGAGCTGAATATGCTTCTTGCGCTTTACCAGTCAGCACACACTGCAACATCAAAGTGCGATCAGAATCAGGCCAACTCCTAGCGTCAGCAACACGCTCAAACAACGAAAAGAATGTCTCCGGGTCCTTTTCATTAAACTGGGGCAACAACCGTAAATTCCCAACAATATCAAATATGTCTGGATTACGACCAAAAGAGGAACGACCCCTAGGTAACTCTGGGTCACCTTCCCAGAGCAAACTCTCCCCTGAGAGCTTTCCTTCCCTAACCAACTCTAGTCGCTCTTGTTGCAGCTTGATTTTAGCCCGCTCCATATCCTGTTTAAATTCCAATTCCCTTTCATATTTTACACGATCATGCTCCATTTTAGCTTGTTCATGCTCCAGCTGTAACAGAAGCAGTTCTTTCTGCTGTTCAAAAAGAAGACTACTATGACTAACCGATGGAGCGGTCATTGTAACATATCGGGGAGACAACGTGTCCTCAGCAGAGGCTGCCCCAGTGGTAACATCCAGAATACCACTCTCCATCAAATTGGCCTTCAATATTAACCTAATAGAATTTTTTAAGCGTTTATCACTAATTTCAACCTTGTAGTGTTCAGCAACCTTCAACAGCTGTTCTTTAGTACATAATTCGAACAGTTCTTCTGATGGAAAGCGAATGAACTCGTCTACATTAGACGCCATAATCAGGAGGAAAAAAAAAAATATATATATATATATATATCATAATAATCTTGCTCAACCCCTCTGCTGAGCACACCAGACACAAGAGAAATGACAATCACACCGAGCACCACAGAAGAGAGCTGGGATATGGAGCTTCCCCATAACCTACAATAACTCAACCCTAGTCTTCGTGTGGATTCGCGGTGGGTAATTACGCACTGTAGCCCGCTGGCAAGGAATTAAACCCCCCAGCACGCTGGTAGATTCCACCAAGCCACGGATGTGCCCCCGAGACAACTGCTCAGTCCACAGACACCCACACAAAAATAACAAACATTTAACCATGCCCAACGTATCCCAAAACAAAACACGTCACTAAGCCTATCAGGGGAAAAAGCTATAGCTCCGGGTAGAAAATGTCACTACCCTACCCAATCTCCCACTGAGGTACACAGCCGATTGTACTCACCTCCTCAGACCGATGCCCCAACAGCGAGTAGAGCAAGAGTTTCCAGGCTGGGCAGGGACTGGAAACTAACCAATGTACTCTCTCCAATGCAGTACACAACCCAAAGGAAACCAATACTGGGCCTATCAAACTCAAACAAACTAACAAAATTTACAAAAAAAAAACCTACAGAATTGAACATTAACTCCACGTTCTCCCAAACACAACCAGTTCAAGATCCCAGACGAGCCCCCACTTGTCACGAACCGGCTCAAGTTCGTAACAAAAGGGAGACACGTGGAGACAAGGAATACTTAAAGTATATATTTATTAACTAAAGTAAACTAACTGAAATAACAATGGGGTGTGTAATCAGTAATCAGTAGTGTAAGTGAGTGTTTGCTTGCATAAATGTAATATGGAAAAGTGTTGAGAAGTGCCAAAGCAAACAACCCAAAAAGGCCACAAAAATATCACAACCAAAGTCAAAGTATCTGCCTGGAGAGAGTCTCCTCAATGAATGTGGAAGAGGTCCATTTATGCTGGGACACACCCGGCCCAGGTGTTTCCCATGTAGCTGACGACCCTCCCAACTCCGCCCACCGGCATCCTAATAAGGAAACAAGAGCAAAGAGAGAATACGGCAGACAGAGTGGGAGGGTCGTCACACTGTAGTTCTGTGTGTTTCTGCAGTTCTGTGTGTTTCTGTAGATCTGTGTGTTTCTGTGTGTTTCTGTAGTTCTGTGTGTTTCTGTAGTTCTGTGTGTTTCTGGAGTTCTGTGTGTTTCTGTAGTTCTGTGTGTTTCTGTAGTTCTGTGTGTTTCTGCAGTTCTGTGTGTTTCTGTGTGTTTCTGTAGTTCTGTGTGTTTCTGCAGTTATGTGTGTTTCTGTAGTTCTGTGTGTTTCTGCAGTTATGTGTGTTTCTGTAGTTCTGTGTGTTTCTGTAGTTCTGTGTGTTTCTGCAGTTCTGTGTGTTTCTGTGTGTTTCTGTAGTTCTGTGTGTTTCTGCAGTTCTGTGTGTTTCTGTAGTTCTGTATGTTTCTGCAGTTCTGTGTGTTTCTGTAGTTCTGTGTGTTTCTGTGTGTTTCTGTAGTTATGTGTGTTTCTGCAGTTCTGTGTGTTTCTGCAGTTCTGTGTGTTTATGCAGTTCTGTGTGTTTCTGCAGTTTTGTGTGTTTCTGGAGTTCTGTGTGTTTCTTTGTGTTTCTGTAGTTCTGTGTGTTTCTGCAGTTCTGTGTGTTTCTGTGTGTTTCTGTAGTTCTGTGTGTTTCTGCAGTTGTGTGTTTCTGTAGTTCTGTGTGTTTCTGCAGTTCTGTGTGTTTCTGTAGTTCTGTGTGTTTCTGTAGTTCTGTGTGTTTCTGTAGTTCTGTGTGTTTCTGTAGTTCTGTGTGTTTCTGCAGTTCTGTGTGTTTCTGTAGTTCTGTGTGTTTCTGTAGTTCTGTGTGTTTCTGTAGTTCTGTGTGTTTCTGCAGTTCTGTGTGTTTCTGTAGTTCTAATCCTGTAATAGTAGCCTTGTTGTTGATGGGCTGTGTCTCTGTCTGCCTTATGGGCCCTGCTCCAAAGTAGTGCGCTACAGTATACTGTATAAGGAATAGGGTGCCATTTGGGACGTAGCCTCTATGTAAGAGGAAAGAAGTGCACCTGTAGTTTCCTCTCTGTCTCTGTTCTCTATCTCTGTCCCCCCTCTCTCTCTCTCTCTCTCTCTCTCTCTCTCTCTCTCTCTCTCTCTCTCTGTCTCTGTCTCTGTCTCTCTCTCTGTCTCTGTCCTCTCTCTCT